>NC_089451.1:3480000-3720000 GCF_026210795.1 Rhizophagus irregularis | reverse complement strand
TCAAATCAAATCAAATTCGAATCAAATCTCGAATCGATTAACTGATTTGTCTCGATCTGAATTCAAATTTTCAGATTCGATTTGATCGAACCAAATTCAAATCTATCCTAATTCAGTCTAATTCGATCCGTGCGAACACTAGTTTTAATAATAATAACAATAGTTTAAATAATATTATGGATGCGGTTCAATCTGTAATGATAAATGATCCTAACTATTTTAATAAAACTATCGCTTCTAAACATAAATTTAAACAAGCTCTGTTCAATATAATAAACTTGCGAAAAATGTTTTCAATTTTCTCAACAATACGGGCTAACGTGCATTCTCGCCGATAAAAACTTAGGCTTAACGATCATCGATAAATCTTGGCATATCGATAACACGCTAAAACATTTTAATGCGACGTTGACAGCTTGGTAGCTTCGATCATTTTGACGCGAGGGAGCTTACACGCCTGCGCATTTTCTCGTGCTCCAAGCCAATTTACGTAAATACTGCTCGCTTACTACTTCGATTAAACTTTCGCAAGCAAGCTTACGACTAACATGCACATCGCCCCAAGATACGGCTTAATCAAACTCCACAAAACACTATATAAAACTTGAATTATTACTCCAGCGGTGGCAATGTATTAATGTCAGCCGTTGTCGAAGTCGTCCGACATTTAAGGCGACTACGTTAAATTGTTTCGATCACGTATTAACTAACAGTACCAAACTTATTTGGGGAAGTTGTGGATGGCTTCGTTGTCTTACGACTTTATCTTGGGTCTTCCTTCGATTGTCGTATGTGTAATTTACTCTATTGGTAAGACTGCATCCATAGACCGAAGCTTGCGAAAGATGGACTAAAGGATCGACAAAAAACGAACTATACCGGCGTTCCACTACGCGTTTATAGAATTTGTCTTTCATACCTCTTACGTAGCCGGAGTGCCGCGTTTATAAACAAAAACGTGACACTATGGCTCCTCGCCCGTTCCGTTTGCATCTTTTATACGGCTCAATTTAGGAGATCTGTAATTCTACATGAAGCTAACAACATTTTCACTACTATGGATACTTTGATGACGCTTTATTCTTTCATTCAAGTTTACGCTCCTATTATTAGCGACGCAGCTAAATCTGGATGGAAAGAGCGTATGGCCTACTTTGTAGATTCACCCAGTTTTCTGACGACTCGCCTTTGAACGGACCAGAACTGCACATAATCCTGGACAATACGTTGAATATTTAGACCTCAAACTTGAAATCGCCGTATAACGTAACGAGTAATGGCTTCGCGTCAAGTTGTTTACGATAAGCTCTACTAACCTCCATATCTATACCGATCCTTCAACCTTATCCATTTCATTACGTCTACAATTGGATACAAGTGGAGAATATTCGACTAATTCGTAATTCCTCATCGCCTGTCGTGCGTAACGAACGTCTATATGACTTCAAAAAGTTCCTACTTAGCGTAAATATTCACAAGTGACTTAATCGAAAGATTTTGTTCATTAAATTATTATGGGAATAGAAACGAACTCCTGGTTGGTGCGAAACCACATAAAACTAGAAAAAATGCTAGAGATGAGCTTGGGTAATAATAGTTATATAGCTGTTCGCAATTCAGGGTCGCGCCCGCTATTAACTTCTGCAATCCACATTGTGGATTCATTTGTTAACACCTTAGAGATTTCTGAACGAAGGTTGCCCTCGTTGTTTCTCGGGGTAAATATATAAGTGTTAGCGAATCAAGCTAAAAAAGTCTTGCCAGTTATCAACTGAAGTAGACTTCTGTTCTTTCTGTTAGTTATAGGTGGTCGCTTTAACGGAACTCAGCGTAGTGTCCTAGACCGAGTAACTAACAATTTTAAGTTCAGTTTATAGTTCAATAATAGCTTTTCCAGATAACTAAAGTAGGTCCAGAGCTTATGTCACCCTGATGATAGACATAAGCTCTGGAGGGGGTCCTAACCCGTACCTAAGGTTGCTTGCCGAGTCGGGTTTCGGCAGCGGAATGGCGTACGCGAAACTGCCGAAACTAGTTTCGCGAAATCATCAAGAAATGCCGAAACTGCGAAACCTATCAAAATCGCGAAACTGTCCAGTAACTTTCGGCCGAAACTCGTTTCGGCGTTTCGGCAATACTTTCTATATGATTTAATTAGAGTTTCGGCATTTAAACAATTTATAAGAATAAAGATTAAAGACAATATGATTTTTTGTATGTAAATATTTATTTTATAATATTTAATATTAAACTAATAAAATATACGATTAAAAATATAATAAAAATTAAAATTTAATAATATCTTTATCTTCTATGTGGGGACCTGCTTCTACCTCTTCTTCTATCTCTACTTCTGTCCCGTCTTCTATCTCTACTTCTGTCTCGTCTTCTATCTCTACTTCTATCTCGTCTTCTATCTCTACTTCTTGATCTACTTCTCGATCGGCACCTGGATCGCGACCTTCTTCTTTCCCTTCGCAATCTATATTCATATCGACGTCGATCACGCGCAGCATGCTGCCGTCGATACTCTCGTCTAAACAGATCTAAAATCCAATAAAAATATTAATGAATTGAATGAATTGCCTAAATAAAATTAATTTAAAATAATAATTAATAATAATTACCAGTTTGTAACCAGAATTCATCGTTCATATCAGCAAAACACGCTCTATCGAAACTATTTGGACTTATAAGGGAATGTCGTCATCATTATTATTTATTATTCTACTGAGGTTTTCATAACCTCGTTTGAGGGCATTCCATTTTGTTTGGCATTGCTCGAGTTGTCGCTGCAAACTCGCTGAACGAACACCCTATTTGCTATTATTGTCCATGCATTTACGTTGATGACGGTTTGCAATTCTTTCGAATTGCTGATGTAAGTTTTCCGCTCCGCGATTAATTGCCTAGCTGCGTTAATCGTCCATTGGAATACTGGTGGTGGCGGGGACAAAAGGTACTAATGCCATTGTTTATTTTTATGATTTTTTCGTGAATTTGAAATTTGAAATTAAATACAATTTGAAAATTAAAATACAATTTGGTTTTGAATTGCGAAAAAAAAATTCAAATTTCATAATATTTATAATAATTTTAAAATTCGTTATAATGTTTAAAACATTAACTGATGAACATAATAACATTCTACATAATTAAAGTATTTGTAACAAAATAAACACAGTTTTGATTCTAATGTAATAAATTTAATTAACGCAGTTCTAAATTTTTTTTTGTAACGCAGTTCTTAAAATTTATTGATCTAATGTAATAAATTTAATTAACGGTTCTTAAAACTTATTGATTCTAATATAATACGCTTATCCTTATTCCTTAATTAAATTGCACTATTTTTAAAATATAATATGCTTATCCTTATTCCTTAATTAAATTGCACTATTTTTAAAATATAATAGCGTTTATCCTTATTCCTTAATTAAATTGCAATGTTTTAAAATATAATATAAAATTACAATTGCCTGCATTGCCTGCATAATTATATGTTAACTGGCCTTCGATCGCGAATATTTTGCCCTGCATAATTACATCATTTATTTCCTAAATAGTATCATTATTTAAATCACATGATATTAGAATTAATTCTCATTGGATTAACTATTGTAATTATTTCTCATTATTATTATTCCTCATTATCATCATAATTATTGTCATTATTATCACCGTCATCCATACCTAATACATCATCTATATCATAATCATAGTCACCTTCTCCGGGTCTCTTGTTATTACCACTATCATCAACTTCATCATCTTCCGCATTATTTTCATCTGAATCATCCAATATATCTCTTGGAATATCGCCAATTTCACTAGTAATTGAATCATGCGATAAATTAACAAATTGATCAATCCATAGACTTTCGATTACTACACGGCAATTGTCTTCGGGTATTGTTTCGCAGCTTGTAGTTAATCTCTGAGTAGAAGCTTGCTCCTCATTATATTCCTCATTGTCATCTTCTGCAAAAGCCTTCTGCAATACGTATATTGATCTCATCATCACTAAGACGAGTATTCTTTTTTGATCAATTCCATAAAATCCAAGTTCAGTTTTTGAATTGGATTTCCAATACAAAATTAATTTGCACATAGATTCTAGTTTATCCACATTAAGATTTAAGCGACGTTTATGAAATAGCCATCCTAAAGTCGAAAATCCACGTTCGCAAGTTGCTGAGTTAGGACATATTGCAAATAGATAACTTGCAATTCTTGGCAGGACATCTGGTTCTAGTTCGGTATTAATATATTTCCACCAATTCACAGGATTATCTTTAGCAAAACTGATATCTAGGTCAAATGGCTCTTGCTCATTAATATATTTCTGTATTTGATCACATAAAGTTTCAGCTTCGTAATGGTCAAAACCTAAATTTTTCCCGATTGAAGCTGCATATTTGATAATTCTCATAAGGGCGCATTTTTTAAGTGGCGCGTTTCTAAATCTGGGATCCATAAAAAAACAAGTAATATACTTATAATCATCGAATTCATCAAATCTTTCATTTATTACTTTGATACAATGACTTCGGAATGCAGGATTTAATGATTTGGGTAACTTTTTTAATGTAGCTGCAAGTCTTGCCAAGCTCAGGAAACAATCTGCAAGTGTAGCTCTTCTCGATTCTAATGAAAGTACCACTTTTCTTAGAGGATCCAGAACAAATCCAAAAACTCGTAAATTTGAAAAAAAATTTCTCGATTGAATAATCAGTTTTATTTTATCATTTGTTAGCACTTTATCGTGATCGCTGGCCATTTCTTCTAGTGCTGATTCCAAATTTATTACTGAATTTACGGATTCACTAGCAGTAGTCCAGCGTGTCTTGCAATATAATTTTAATCCTCCTCTACTAATTCCTTTTTCTTTAATTATTTGAGCAAGTTTTGCATTAGCCTGATGAGAACTTCTAAAAAAGGTTGTCAAAATATTAAAAACGTTCCCCAAACTTCTCCTTGACGATGTCGCATGCAATTAAATTGATAGAATGTGCAACGCATCGCACATTCTCAATCTTTGGATGATTCTCATGTATAATTTTTCGTGCATTACGAACATTGGCCGCATTATCGGAAACTACAGCACATATTCGATCTTCTCCAATACCTTCTATAACCTTTTCAATTACCGTAACTAGATATTCTGCAGCGTGCGAATTTTCAGACAAATCAGAAAGTTGATAAAGATATTCTTTACGCGACGGAGTCATTACAATGAAGTTCCAAATTGAACGATGCGTACCAGACGTCCAACCATCAAAGGCTAAATTATAAATTAATATTATATAGAAGTAAGATTAAATAAAAATGACGTATGATAGCCTATTTAATTTAACAAACCTAACGTTAAATTCGTTTCCTTTTCAAGCTCAGAATTAACTTTGAAGTTCACTTGAGCTAATTCACGTTCAAGTAGTTGATTTACTAATACTTCTCTTGTTGGTGTATTGTACCTGGCATTAAGCTCTTTTATAAAATTGATGAAAAAGGGATGTTCCACTACTCTAAACGCAATTCCGCACGCAATAAAAAATTTAACTAATGCACGATTAATTCGTGTACATCTTTGTTCGTTAAGCTCTGTTGAATCATGTAATCATCCACGCACTTTGATTCTTGAGTATTTTCTTTTTTTGGATGACGACTTTATCTTCGCCGTTCCATTACTTTAGTCATATACCTTCAACAACTGCGCTCGGCGCATCTGGACAATGGTTTGAAAGATGCTCTTCGAGCTTTGAAACTTCACCGCGTGACCATGTATTCTTACAGTACTTGCAGGAGGCGGCAAATTTGCCAGAACCAACAGCTTCTCCTTTATTAATATCTTTCCAAATGCTATTAGGTGGCCGACCTCCTCTGTTTTTCATTTTAATGGGTGAATCTTCTATGTGATCAGTCATTTGAAACAGTTTATTATTAATATTATTATTAAGAAAACGGAAGAAAGTAAAAGAAACTTTAGTTCAGTGTTAAAGGAGATGACGGAATTGAGTTTATTAAATGCATGTTACGCATTTTCCTTTAATGAATATGAGCCCCTTAAAAAAAAACTGTAAAAACGTGTAATATCATAATATTAATATAGGAGTTAGAAATGAAAATTCTAACACTAGATAAAGCTTAAAAGAACTAAGACGATGGTAAAATATTGAAGTTTAATCTTTTATCTGTAGATTATTTGATCATCTAAATTATATTATTAATTGGTGTAACTTGGCGTAACTATATGCAAATCTTATGATCAACTATGCCGAAACTACGGAGAAACCTTTTATAGAGGTTTCGGCATATTTCGGCAGTTTCGCAATTTTGACAGGTTTCGCAGTTTCGGCGTTTCGGCGTTTCGGCACTATATAAGAGGTTTCACCTTTCGGCATTAGGCCAAACAGGTTTCGGCAAGCAACCTTAAATATGAGATTAAAGTATGTTTACAATGTTGTAAATAATAAATAACTGTATTTTGACTGTATATTCGCAATAGTAAAATAAGTATAGTGAAATCATTGTTACAGTAAATTAAAGAAGCATAGTGGTGATGCATTTTCTCATTTTTACAATGCGTCGTATGACGTTTAATAACGACGCATAAAATGATGGCTTAATCATGTGATTTTGGCGTAGTAACAACGTTGTTTGAAAACATGATGTTTCTGCAATGTGGTTTAGGCTCGGCTTTGCGTTTCATAATATTTCGGAAGTACATTAACTTTTGCACATGGTCTCATTCTATGAATGAACTAGGATGCCGCTTTTAGAAATCATACGATTTTTTAGCGCTTGGCAATAAAGTCCACATGTATGGACTTTGGGTTTTATTTGGAAAAGATTCAAAATTATAAGTTTTATTGATTTGTGCAAATATAAATAGGAAGAACGAGAGCCTGGACGTCCAGTAGTTCACAGAAGTTGGTCGAACGACGTCGCTTGCTCAAATTCTGTTTTTATTTGCAATTTTTATTTTCAAAAAATTATACAAATCACCCTAACCCTAGAAAAAACCCTTATCTTTAATCCTTATCTTTAATCCTTATCTTTAATCCTTATCTTTAATCCTTATCTTTAATCCTTATCTTTAATCCTTATTTTTAATCCTTATTTTTAATCCTTATCTTTATCCCTATCAACTACCCATCATTATCCCACAATAACCTAATTAGACCTATTGAGAAATTATTTAAGCAAATCAAATGGGTTTTTGATTAGTAAAAATCATCATTAGTCAATAGAAAGCGGATAAAAACAGAATAACAAAATAAAGTATTAGCATAGACATCATGTATTATGGACTAAATCCTAATCTTTTTCACATATAATAATAAAAAATTTTCTTGGCAAAAGTAATCAGCATAAATAATTATTCACACATACATGATTTTTATAAAAATTTTAAGTTATAAAATACTGTAACAAAATGTCACAATCAAGTCAATATGAATAATAACAGATGTGGAAAAATGCTATTTCATAGAATATACGCTAGACAACAAAAAAACCATTATTCAAGTTGTTGAAATCCTTATTTATTGTGTATGAAGATAAATAAGATTATAAAAAAGAAGATGGAAAGTCCTAGAACCTCAAAGAATACATATAATACTGAAATCCAATTTTGTATAAACTTACTATGTAATTTCTTAATAAGCCATATGTTTGAAATTGTATAACCAAATAGCAGTTATGCAAAAAGTCAGATTTTTATTTGTATAACAATAATGATTTTTACAATAAGTAAGATTTTCATTTTGTATAACGGATATTAGAATTTTTTTTATATACGTTAAAATTTTTTAGTTTTTTTTATTTTTTGTTTAAGAAATTTTTAAGATATTTTTTAAAAGAGTTTTTTTATTTGTTTTAAAAAACACTTAAAACATTTTTTAATAGAAATTGTTTTTTGTTTAAGAAGTTTTTAAAGGTTCATTTTAAGACATTTTTTTAATAAAAATGAAGAAATTTTTTTAAAATTCATTTACAAAATTAAAAAAATACATTTTATTACATATCTCGGCATCTAGTGATCATAGAGAAATGAAACACAGCTTATTAGATTCGCCTCAATACAACGAGTCGAATGGTGGTAGTTTCATATTTCTAGGCGCGATAGATGCCGAGTTATGTGATAAAATGTAAAAATGCACAGTAGACAAAAATACAAAGTGCCGATGTGTGGTATAGCTCAGCATCTATCACACCTAGAAACACGAAACTACTACCATTCGATTCGTCTTGTCAAGACGAATCCAACGAGTTGTGTTTCATCTTTTTATGATCACTGGATGGTGAGATATATAACAAAATGTATTTTCTTTTATTTTGTAATATACATCCAAATTTTTGCATAAAACTTACTATATTATACATATTGGGCATCAATATCTATAAGGTATTTAAAATTTTAACATGCAATTTTGTTTAAAAATTTTATTTAAGTTATTTTTTAATAATTTTTTTTAAAAAAAATTTTTAAGTATTTGTTAGAATTTTTAATAATATTTATTAAAATTTTCAATAAAATTTATTTGAAATTTTTCTTTAAAAATTTTTTTTTTATATAAACTCAGATTTATAATTGTATAATTTATAACAAAATTTGAACTTATGTGATGATTTTGTATAAAGCTTCTAATAAAATTAGGTGTATAAAGTTATATTAAAATTTTGGATCTGGATCTGAGTTGTATATGTATTCTTCAGAATCCTAGAGTCCTTGGCCGTATTATTTGGTTGTTATACAAATGACACTAATTGTGACAAAATTTATAACTACCACGTGATATCATGCTTGAGACTACATATAGATTTGCTGACAAGAAAAGAGATTCAGATGGATATCTGAGAAACGTTTATTCTTTATTCTGAATTTTGACCTGAATATTCATGTGATTTTTTGATCATGAAGATTCTTCACGGTTGCACCTATGATGTAATAATGCGAATACATGTTCGATAAGCTAACTTCTATTTATTTTTCTTAAATATGTGAAAGTTAGAGAACCTTGTAGTTAGAAGTATTAGCAAAATTTACAATAAATGTAAGGCAAAAAAATAATATGGTGCTAAGACTCGCATTAAATGGCTTAGGATCTGCGTACTCCCTCCCTCTTTGATAGTATCATATATTTCATTCGCTTCTCTAAAAAATCATTAATAAAGTTTTCGCTTTATTCTAGCTGTGTGATTTGCAAAATAAAACTTTTTATTTTTTTTTGTAATATAATAGAGATATTTATATAATCAACTTAAAATACAAAAAAAGGCAAGTATAGCTATAATTAAAGTTCTAATACTAGCTCTGACTTTAGTTCTGACTTACAATCACCTTGCAAATTTAACTTTATGTCATCACAATCTTTACGTTTAATAATAACTGTTTTGTAATCATCTGAATAGAGTACATACCAAAAGTTTTTTTTAGGCATTCTTACTTGTTTTGTATTATGCCGGAAATCAAGAATCGCCCATTGCTTAAGTGGAATTTCAGCATATATACCATCACTTTCAAATTTTTCAGCATACTTTTTCAACTTTTCACCCTCACAGATCAGTTCAACCCCCCAGCAATATCCATTATCTACATAAAAATCAAGAAATCCTACTGAACCAAATGATTCACCAATATCAGAACTCACTAATGCATTTTCAGGAATTACCGTTTTAGCTGTACAGAACCATTCCATTTGCCAAGTTCTTTCGTATAAATATGACCTTTTTCCAAGCGATTCTTTTAAAGTAGATGAGCTCATCCGCTCAATAGTTCGTAATAAAAACTCATCAAATGTGCTTGAAGGTGATTGATTAACATTCAAAGGTGCTTTAAACAAATAGTTGCTTAGAACAGATCGCATTATGGGAGCAGAAAATGTTAATCGTTCATCATTAGTGTTAATTGTTGTTATAAGGCCCATTCTAATAAATTTCTTAATAACAGGATCTAATAAACTACCAGAAAAGGGAGTGTTTGGTTGTAATAACTTATTGCGAATAAATTCTGCTTCTGACTTATTTACTTTCCAATCACGGATCCAATAAAAAGCGCGGGCACATCCAATCATACTATTAAACAAAAAGGTGGAAGCAAGATATTGTAGCATTTCTACTGTTTTTCCATTTTCACAAAATTGATCGCGTAATACTCTTAAAACAAACCGGCACAAACCAACATGTCCAGCAGTTAGATTATATAATGCCCTTTGAACAGGGTCAGGAATGATAAAGTTCATACTTCCCAAAGTAACATGTCTCTGAATAAATTTTGTTACAAGTTGCGAAAATTCTTCCCACGTTAGAAGCAGGACACTTAGACTAAGTGTATATTGGAGATCAAGAGGTATTGATATAGTTTCAACATTTGGATGATATACACCAAGTAAAACAATATAAATATTTCGAGTATTTGATTCACTTGACAAAATAGTCTTTAATGAGCCCCAAAAGAATGGTGCACCATTACCATAGATAACCTGTATTTCATCAATGATAACATAAATTTCCTCTTTACACTCGCTAATTTCTGTCCAGCTACGACCAATCATCTTCTTCCAGTAATTATCAAATTTGTTACTATTATATATTTCGTCTTTACCGCACATGCCAGCAAGATTAATATATACGCCATCACTAAGACTTTTAAAAAAGTCTCGAAGTGTCTGACCGACAGTACTTTTTCCAGAAGATGGCGGACTACGCAAAAGAACAATCTGATGCTTTTGCACAAAATCAACGATCGACTTTAATCTATCTGGTGATATAACCATAAGATTGTCTCGTCCTTCATCTGATTCTTCGGGATCTTTAAATAATTTATAAATAAAAAAAAAGTTAATTTTAAAAAAACAAGATTACAAGTCAATGTCCAGTATATATTACATACATGTTGATTTCCCTTTTTTTCGAGTTCTACTTTCTTCATCACAATAATCCAAATCCAATTGTCTCTTCCCTGATCGAATAAAAAAATATGTGAGATAACGCGAATTTCTTGTTCGAGAAGTAAACCATTGGGAGATACTTACCAGTGGTGGCGGGCAAAGATGGTGGTTGCACGATTATGTGAATGTGCTCCTTTGGAGGAGGTTCTTTGAATGTTAAATCAATGTGCCAAGTTTCGTTCAATCTCTCACCACTAAATTCTTCTTTAACATCAAGATCTACACGATGATTTTCCAGAAGTCTTTCATACTTGTCATTATTTCTAGTAGGGATCTCGACCTTCCATAGCTTAATTTTTTTGTCATTATTTACTCCAATACTTGCAAAGTAATCCTTATCATCTTCCCAAATGGCCTTCTTTAATTCTGTAAAGTCTACGTATTTTCCGATTTCAAAATTAAAAGTAACACCATTACCTAAAATAAAACAGCCAACCATGATGTATCTGAGTCTACAGATGTAAGTGAGAAA
Organism: Rhizophagus irregularis; assembly: GCF_026210795.1. Taxonomy (NCBI): domain Eukaryota; kingdom Fungi; phylum Glomeromycota; class Glomeromycetes; order Glomerales; family Glomeraceae; genus Rhizophagus; species Rhizophagus irregularis. The sequence goes on along the minus strand of NC_089451.1, from coordinate 3,708,576 downwards.
GATTTTAAAACATTTTCTATGGTTTGGGGAACGTTATATATATAAAAAGATGTGCAATCACTTTGAGTCATAATACGTTACGATGCATACCTTTTTCTATGGTAACTATCCGCCGAATCATTTTTGATCAAACCACTTAATTGATTTGACATTTTTCTGGTATTATCAGTATCACATTATGACGAAATATAACAGCAAATTACTCTTATTTGACCTCAGACCCTCAAACAACAGGCCAGTTCATACCAGCATTTTCATGTGAATTTTTACATTAATAAAATGAAAAAAGTTTCATCAGAACAAATCTGGATATTTATATAAAATTTTTGTCGATCTGACTAATGTGTGCAATGGAAAAATAATGCTCAAAATACTGATGACACAACTTTTTTTTCTTACTCAAGCTGTAATATTTTTCTCTGAAAGAAATATTGACAAAGAATTATTGAAGTTTCAGATGAGGTTTACAATAAATATTTCTGTTGTAGCTGTACATTTGCGAGAAAGTGACCCAGAGCCTGCAGAGCTAATATCTATTTTTTTGTTCAGAAATTTCTAGAACGTTATTAGGCAGAAAATATAAACTTTCAGTGAGTTTCACTAAGATCAATACTATTAATTTACTTCTGACTATGGCGTGTTCTATGCATAACTGATGACCATTCCAGAATATTGATGTTGGGGACAAATGAAATTGGACTAGAATTAGAATATCGTGTTAGTATATAGATAGCTTAACCTTAGATAAATGAAACACCGGCAGGCATTAGTTTAGAAACTTTGTAAAACAAGTTTATGTATTACGAATCTTGTAATTTATTTTTTACATCAATTAATCAGTAATTCTGATGAGAATATTACCTCATTTTTTTATCTATGCTAACGAACTTTTGAATTATTCCATCTTATATAAAAAATTATTATCAAACATGCAATCCACTGATTCATTGAGAGAATTAAATGCCAAGCTCCTAGCTGAAATCGCCAAACTTAGAAAAGAGAATGCTGAGATTCCTGAACTTAGAGAGAAGTTACTAAGATTTGCTGAGGTTGAGGCTGAGAACGCGAAGCTAAGGCAAATTATTGAAGAGAATGCAAGGCGTGATTCTGAGAATGCTGAACTCAAGTCTAGAGTCAGAGAGCTTAAGGCTAGACTTGCATTATTAGAACAGAGTTCAGCAAAAATAGGTCACCTCCAAGCCTAAAGTAAAAATCATATTGTTAAAGTAGAAATATGGTGCAGTAATTTTATATAGATCAATTTTATAGATTATTTTGTAGATTTCTTAATTTTTTTGATTTTCTTGATTTTTTTGATTTATTTAATAAATCTGATAAATTCGATAAATTTGATATATTTGATTTATTTATTTTATTAATTTTATTTATTTTATTTGTTATATTTTATTTAGATTTTTACTTCAAATCACCAGGGTTATTATCACCGTTAGCCAGAATTATTCAATTTATACTGGTACTATATTTTTTTAATGCTGGTCGATCATCATAATTTTAGCTATCGGTGATCATCACCCTGGTGATAGTTAGAAAAATTCTTTTATTTATTTAATATATTTATTTTATTTGATATATTTATTTTATTTCATATATTTATTTTATTTATTTTATTTAATTTATTTATTTTATCAAATATTCTTAATTTTTATTTTCCTTGACATGATAACCTTCTTGACTTTTCTAGTAATAATTTACAAGATGATGAAGAACCAGAAAAACAATAAATTCCTTTTGATAAAAATGAACAAAATAAGATTATGTTACAGTTTTTTCAATAAGCACAAAAATTTTATGCAAAAGGAGTTGAATCTAGAAAATCTAGATTGGTTGATTTTCCAGTCTTCAAAGGAAGAAACCAGGATTCTGTCAAATGGATTGAAACCTTTAGTTGAGCTTATGTGGCTAATAGAATTAGCGAAGAACAAGCAATTTTTTAGTAGCATCATATTTAAAGGGAACAGCATTAATTTGTTATAATCGTTAAAATATTACCTTTTGGGAAAATGATAATAGTCTTCAACGTTCATTCACACATTTATTTAAGGATCATTTTTATAATTCTTTTAGAATTAGTTAGTGGAAACATCAATTGCGAAATAGAAAACAGAAGCAAGAAAAAACAATTGAGGAATATATTGCAGCAATTACAGAATTATGGAAAAGAGTAGACCCCTACTAATAGATGAATGGAATTAAATAAAATTCATGAATTTATTGAAGATTTAAGACCTGAATTTGTTGTACCAGTACAATCTGCAATGCCTCAAATAGTACATCTGCAAATTGAATATAGCATAATATTACAAAAATTTATGCCTGCGAAATACTCCGTAAATTTACATGACCTTTGAAAAATTACGCAACAGTAATTTCAACGCAATATTTCGTAAGTTTACGTGTAATATTTCGTAGAGTTACAGTGTAATATTGCCATGTATGTAAATTTTACATCGTAGAATTTCTTAGATTTATGGTGCAATATTTTAAAACTTTTCGAAAGTGTAATATTTTGTAATTTTACATCGTGGGATTTTCGTAAGTTTACAGGTGCAATATTTCAAAACTTTTCAAAAGTGTAATATTTCATAATTTTATGTCGTAGGATTTTCATAGGTTTACGGGTGCAATATTTCAAAACTTTTCGAAAGTGTAATATTTTATAATTTTATGTTGTAGAATTTCGTAGGTTTACGGTATAATATTTCAAAACTTTTCTGAAGGTATAATATTTTGTAATTTTACATTGCAGAATTTTGTAGGTTTACGGTATAATATTTCAAAACTTTTCTGAAAGTATAACATTTCATAATTTTACATCGCAGAATTTCGTAGATTTATAGTACAATATTTTGAAACTTTTCCAAAATATTTTCACAAACTTTTTTCACAAATTCAATTGATTAATATATGTAATTACAAAATAATATTTTTCACTGTAACTTACACGTAATATTTTATAAATTTATCAAACAAAATCAAATAATATAATCTAATACTATACTGAATTTTGCTTAATTTTTCAAAAATATTGGAATAATTAATCCAATACTATACTAATTTTACTTAATTTTCCAAATAAATCGAATGATATAATCTAATACTATACTGAATTTTGCTTAATTTTTCAAAAAAAATCAGAATAATTAATCTAATACTATACTAAATTTACTTAATTTTCCAAACAAATCGAGTGATATAATCTAATACTATACTGAATTTTGCTTAATTTTGAATAAATCGGAATAATTAATCTAATACTATACTAAATTTTACTTAATTTTCCAAATAAATTGAATGATATAATCTAATACTATTAAACTTTGCTTAATTTTGAATAAATCGGAATAATTAATCTAATACTATACTAAATTTTACTTAATTTTCCAAACAAATCGAATGATATAATCTAAGAGTATTGCTAAATTTCACTGGTGGTGATTTTTACCATTATTAATGTTGGCAGAAATTATGATTTAGCCAAAATTATAAAAAATTTTTTTGCAAATTTTTACCGAGAAAAAAAATTAAATGTAAGTAGTTTTTTTAAATATTGAACATGTTTTACTTAATAAAAAAACTTAATTTATTTGACTAAAGTAAGGAAATTACACTTTAAATTTAATAGACAGAAAAAAAAAATTTGAAAGTTAATACTATTATGAGAAATGCAATTTTTTTCAAAAGTATTACATTTACACTCATGAAATTTGATACACAACTAGTTTTAATCTTGCTGAACAATGATTTCATTTGACCAAAGTGGTAAAATTACACTCTGAAATTAACAAATAAAAAAGAAAAATTTGAAAGTTAGTATCATTATGAAAAATGCGATTTTCTTCAGAAGTATTACACTTACATCCATGAAATTTTATATACAACTAGTTTCGACCACGCTGAACAACTTTCACTTAATAAAGAAAGACGATTTCATTTGACTAAAGTGGTGAAATTACGCTCTGAAGTTCACAAATAGAAAAAAAAAATTCAAAAGTTAGTACCATTATGAAAAACGTGATTTTCTCCACAAGTATTAAACTTACACTCATGAAATTTGATATACAACTAGTTTCAACCTCGCTGAACAACTTTCACTTAATAAAGAAAGCTGATTTCATTTGACTAAAGTGTTGAAATTACGCTTTGAAGTTGGTAAACAGAAAAACAAATATTTAAATGTATTTTTTTTTCATAAATATTATATCTAACTTTATGAAATTGAAATATACTCCTATAGGTTTAATAGTGTAACAAAAGTAATATTTTTGTATTAAAAATACGTAAAATATTAAAAGAAAAGCAAAGTAAACAAAGCAAAAACAAATTTCATAAATATAATAAATATATGTTATGTTATGTAACATAAGTAATTACATGATCACATGACCGGTAAAAATCACCACCGGTGAAAATTTGACAATTTCATAATTTAATACTATTAAACTTTGCTTAATTTTGAATAAATCAGAATAATTAATCTAATACTATACTAAATTTACTTAATTAATATGAATTTTATACCGATTGATTAATGTAACAGCGAACTTTCAGTATTAAGAAAAATTATTGAGTCAATTCTGATATAACGTGTACCGATTCTATCTTGAATAATAAGTTATAATCTGATATATTGCAATTAATAATAATATGCCACCAAAACCTGCAATCAAACCCAGAAAAAAAGTCTCGTGTCATTGTAATGAATGTAACGAAAAATTAGTTGATCCAAGAACATAAGTAAAACATGAGGCTGAATATAAGCAAATGAATCATTTATCAAGATCTACAAAGGTCAGTAAATCAGTATCAAAGCGAGTTCAAATAGACAATAATGATGATGAAACTTCAAACACATCCTCAAATTCATCAGGTTCATCAAATTCATCAACATCTGAATCGCAAGAACCAATTCACATCCTGACTAAACGAGAAAGAAAAGAGAAATTTAAAGTAGTGGAATCAGCTGTTAATGATGTATTGATTGATGAACTTGATAATGAAGATACTGGCTTCAGCTCACCGATTGATAACGATCAAAGTGAAGACTTGAATGATAAAACTTCTGATGATGAATGATTCGCTGCTCCTGAATTAGAGGATTTTGGTGATAATGAAGATTTCATGTGTACTAATGATGCTGGGCGAAATCGAAATATTTCGTCATGTGACGAAACCGAAATATATTCAGCATTCCATTTTAAATTTCAAAATTCCGAATATTTCGTCATATGACGAAATTAATAATATAAGTACAATGAAGATCTTTAGATGTTAGATCTGATTTGATCGATTATATAGCAGTTACACAAAGAAAAATAAAAAAAACCTCCCGTCCTGAGTTCGTTTACCTTGTCAATAGTTATATAATGATAAATTAGTAATCATCATTTTATTCATTTAAGTATTTTAACACAATTCCCCTTAAATTTCGTCAGCTATATATTAGTAATGTCACCATTGTCACATTACTTGTGTACTCCTGTTTTAATTTTTTGTATTTTCGCGTTATTGTAATAATGAACTCTCAGCAAAAAGAAAAAAAGCCCAGTGGTCGTCCTCAGAGCGAAGTGTGGAAGCATTTTGAAAAAAAACCTCTCAAGTCCGCCGGTCATTTTTCAGCTAAATGTAATTATTGTAAAACTTTTTGGGCTCGTGGTCACCCACAACAATTAGAAGAACATTTAGCTAATAATTGCAAAGAGTGTCCAGAATTAGTCTATGCATTTTATTTGGGTGTAGTTTCTTCACGAGATTTTGGAAGTGAAGATGCCTCTATTCCTTCACCAAAAAATAATAAAAAAAGAAAAATTCAGGTGGAACAACGAGAGTTAACTGATTGGTTTGCAGTCTGCCAAAATAACTCCTCAAAAAGAAGCTTTCATTACTCGGGCTCTCGTGTGCGCATTTACGTGTTGTGGGATATCGTTTTCAATTATTGAAAACCCATTTTTTATTGAATTTCTTCATGAAATGAGACCAGAATATGTGCCGCCTTCACGTGAATTGCTTAGTGGTAGATTTTTAAATCAAAAAACGGCAAGAATTAATAAAAAGATTAAGAAAATTATCGAAGATTTCGAGAATCTAACGCTTGGTAAGCTTATTTTTTAAATATATTTTTATTGTTTTAATAATTTATAATTTATTAATTATTCATTTAATTCTTTAACTCTATAAAGCGATTGATGGATGGACCAATAAGGTATATGCCCGATTTTTCAGCATTTGACCTGTGGATCACTAGCAGTGAAATTTATTCAGGCAATTTATTAAGTCCAATTAAAAACCATGTTAATTTACCCAACAATTTGTATGAACAGTTGATTACTTATTATAATGAAGTTTATGGTAAAAAGATGGATGTTGAATTCAGCTTCATGTCAAATCTGATCAGTCAAGGTTTACAGAATGATTCGTATGTAGTTGTTCAACCAATAATTAATCAATGCGAAAGAATTGAGTGGCAGCTGAAATTTTTGGATTCGCGCTAGCACCTTGATATAAGAAAAGTTCTTATATTTTAGCAAAATTTATTTACCCAAGATAACGAATCGATAGAATTATATCCAGGAATGGTGCAATTTTATTTCAAGCATGTATTGCGACTTCCAACTATTGGTGAAAGAATGCACATACTTGCTTACGTCAAATGGTACCTACCGGTTAATGATCATCAAATTAGATTTTACTGCCGAGCTGAACAGAACGATGACCGCAATGTTAATATTGAACTCTGGAAACTTAATGAATTTTATGAAATGTCTTGTGATAGTATAATTCCAATTCATAATATTTATAGCCAGTTTATTTCTACTAATTTTACAATCAGAACAAATAACAATAACAATAATAGCAGATGGAAGGCGAAAACTTATATGGCAGTAGTACCAATTAATAGGAAATTCCATTTATAATTTCTATTATTAATAAATCGTAATAAATTGGTTATTTTATTTTATACTTGCCAAGTATACTTAGTGAATATTCATATTAAATGTATTGTCAAATATTATAAATTCGGTAAAATAATGTAATATATATGTATGGTATTATTAGACCAACAGATTAATTTATAGCTACCAATCGGTTTATGCCTATTGGATTCAGTTTCACATATAGTAATAAACCAAATGATGACTATTGAATAATTACCTAATTTATTTTAATTAATAAATCCTTTCAATCCGGATAGCCTAAATTTTTACATAGTTATCAATCGGGTATATACCCTATTGATTACTAATTTTTGGCTAACCTATTAGTTTAATAGTTACCAATAGGATATATGACCGATTTTTTAGCTTTCGACCTGTGGTAAAAAGAGTAAATAGGAAAAACCTATTAGAAGAAACTAGACCTATTGAAAAGCCAATTCAGGACCCTGGAAAATACTTATATAGGTAAGGTCCCAAAAATATTTTTTATTAGTAGCTCTAACATCAGGAAATTTTTTAAGATGCAGAACTGCAGAGATCTGTAAAATTAGCAGATCTTCGCATTTTTTATATGAATTTATGTGGAAGTCTGCGATTTTGCAGATTTTCACTTTTTATTTTTTACAAAATTATGCAATAATCTGTGATTTTGCATGTTTCCAATTTTTTATGTATGCATTTCTGCGGTAATCTGTGATTTTGCAGATTTCTGCTTTTTTTTTATGTGAAATTTATGCGGAAGTCTGCAATTTTGCAGATTTTTGCTTTTTTTTCATTAAAATATTAGTTCGATCTGCAATTTCATCATTAATTTAATATTTAAACTTTGATTAACTCTAACTTGATTTAATACCTAAATGATTTTTTCTACAATACTCTTTAAAAAAAAAAACTTTACAAGACTTTAAAAAATAATTTTTTCTACTATAGCACTTATTACTAAAGAAAAAAACTTTGTGAAATAATTTTTTCTACAACATCTTTTAGGAAATAATAATCTGTTAAAGATTCCAAAGAAAAAATATTTCTATTATTTTTTAAGCTTCAAAGCTTATCAGAGAGATTTTTTTTTTTTAAAAAAAAATTTATTTGCAAGGTTGTAGAGTCTTTAAGGCAAATTCGTCTAACATTCGGCACATAATCTACAACATGCAGGGAAATCAAAACTAAAAAAGGAGTCGTATTCCTTTTTTTTCTTTTTTGAAAAAAAAAAAATTTTTTTTAATGAACGTCAGTTAACGTTCAGTTTGTAAGTCAAGAACATAATATAGCCTATTGTTAATTTTAATTTGAAGGTATATCACCTCTGAAACTTTAATTATTTTTAAAGAAAAAAAATTTTTTTTTATATTATATAAGTTCCGGATGGAACCTATCGATGATTTTAATTGGAATTCGGAAGTATGCTTACCTCCAAAATTTAACAGTTAATTTATTTTTTTTAAAAAAAAATAATTTTTTTTTATATTATATAGGTTCTGGATAGAACCTATCAAAGATATTGGAATTCGGAGGTATGCTTACCTCTGAATCTTAATTTAATTTTTTTAAAAAAAATATTTTTTTATATTATATAGGTTCCAAATAGAACCTATCAAAGATATTGGAATTCAGAGGTATGCTTACCTCTGAATCTTAATTAATTTTTTTTAAAAAAAATAATTTTTTTAATATTATATAGTTTCCAGATAGAACCTATCAAAGATATTGGAATTCAGAGGTATGCTTACTTCTGAATCTTAATTTATTTTTTAAAAAAAAAATTATTTTTTTATATTATATAGTTTCCAGATAGAACCTATCAAAGATATTGGAATTCAGAGGTATACTTACCTTCAAATCTTAATTTATTTTCAAAAAAAAAATATTTTTTTTATTATATTATATAGGTTCCGGATGAAACCTATTGATGATTTTTGGAATTCAGAGGCTAAAACTTAATTTATTTTCAAAAAAAAAAGATTTTTTTATTATATTATATAGGTTCTGGATGGAACCTATTGATGATTTTGAAATTTGGAGGTATATTAACTTCTGAATCTTTAATTTATTTTTAAAAAAAATAATAATTTTTTATTATATTATATAGATTTTGGATGAAATCTATCAAAGATTTTAGAATTTGGAGATATGCTTACCTCTGAAACTTAATTTATTTTAAAAAAATAATTTTTTTATTTAACGAATACCACTAACATTCGTTTTTTATATTTTTAAGTTCTGGAAGCTAAAGTACGGCTCTGGACATTTATTTTAAAGGTATAAGACCTTCAAATAACTTTTTTTAATTAAGTTATCTAACAAACATTGCTAACGTTCGATTATAGGTCCTGGACGCCAAAGAATGGCTTTGGATGTTAATTTTGAAGGTAAAGGTCGAAGGTAAAACCTATATATACCTTTAATTTTTTTTTTATATTATTATTTAACGAATGTTAATTAATGTTCATTTTTATATTTTATAGGTCCTGAACGCCAAAAACAGCTTTGAACTTTACTTTGAAGGTAAAACTTTCGAAAAAAAAAATTTTTTTTTTTATTAACTTTATTGACGAACGTTAACTAACGTTTCATCTTATTTTTTTTTAGATAAAGGAAGCTGAAACTGAATTCCGGGCTCCTATATCGAAGGTAAAACAAACCTTCAAAAAAAAAAAATTAATTTTTTTATTTTTATTAATAAACGTTAACTAACGTTTCATCTTTTTTTTAGTTAAAGGAAGCTGAAACTGAGTTCTGGGCTCCTATATTGAAGATAAAACAAACCTTTGAAAAAAAAAAATTATTTTTTTTATTTTTATTGATGAACGTTAACTAACGTTTCATCTTTTTTTTAGTTAAAGGAAGCCAAAACTGAGTTTTGGGCTCTTATATCAAAGGTAAACAAACCTTCGAAAAAAAAAAATTAATTTTTTTTATTTTTATTGACGAACATTAACTAACGTTTCATCTTTTTTTTAGTTAAAGGAAGCTGAAACTGAGTTCCAGGCTCCTATATCGAAGGTAAACAAACCTTCAATAAAAAAAATTAATTTTTTTTATTTTTATTGACAAATGTTAACTAACATGTCATCTTTTTTTTTAGTTAAAGGAAGCTGAAACTGAGTTCCGGGCTTCTATATCGAAGGTAAACAAACCTTTGAAAAAAAATGGTGCTTGAAATTCATGTATTGTATGTTTGTCGATGTATGTATGTATGGTTCTTTTTTTTGTACTATGTATGAACATGTATTGTGTAATCATATGTTCATACTTGCTTTCTATAATATATATATATTAACCCTGTATGAATGTATAGATCTCGGATTTCACATTGACCATATATTTGAAATAAACCAATAGGAAATTTTAAATTTGATAAACTTATTGATTGTTTCACTATATCTGGATCATCAATATTAAAAAAATCGTGTATTTAATGTAAGATAATACACAAATTAAAATATTCACTAATTTATAAACTTTATTTATCTAATTTTTCGCAATTTACAAAAGAGAAAATCTTATTTATCCTTTGCAGTATTATATTTCTTTTTCTGATTTTCTAATTCCAACGCTTCGGCTTTAGCTTCTATAAGTCGTGCTTCTGCTTCAGCTGCCCGTATTTTAATTTCACGCTCTCTTAATATCATCTTTCTCTCTTCAATATCTAATTTGAGCAATTCATTATTATTAGTCTTAGGTAAAGCTGTCTCCTCATTTTCTGATGCAGAATCTTCTTGTCTTTTTTTTTATTTGGTTTTGCTAGTAGAGGAAAAAAACTTTCTTTTTTTTTTATGGCAATTTATCATTTGTATCAAGATTATTATTTCGAATATAAGATTCTATAATATTGAAGAAAATATTAGTATTTTAATATAAAATTAAATAGTAAATAATATATATTCTTATTTACCTTTACGTTTTATTGATCTTTGAATTCTCTTGACTTCACTTTTATCCTGATGAGTATAAGGGACTCCTGTTTTATCATGAATCTCAATTGTCTTATAACATCGTTCATCATATCTTTTTCCTCTTTTAAGATTTGAATTATTTGATTACAAAGATGATTACATGTTAAATTTAAATTAGAAAATTATAACCAACTAACCTTGAAATAGCTGATAATAAACTCAGTTGCTTTCCTTCTTTATTTACCATAGTATGTGCTACTTTATACATGCTGCCCAAATTATTTTGGGATGTCATAATTATAATTTGGGATGCCGTAATTCATTCAGTTTATATATAATTTACTATGTAAAGTGCCAAAATAATTTGGGATGCCATAATTGAATTTAGGATTTTACTTATAATTACGGCAGCTCAAAATAATTTGGGTGGCATGTATATGCTACTTCGTCATTATTTGTATTTGTACCACTCTTGCGCTAAATTTTAGGATTAATTTTTGAAATATATTGATATAAAGAAGCTATGACATACAGCTGCTGATAATAGCTCAACCAGTCTACAAAAAGAAAAAATTAAATAAACTTTTTTTTAAAAATAGATAATTTTAATTAAATACTACTATATACCTTCTATTCCTTTATCATTTGTATCTCTGATTTGCTGTAGAAGATCATAGACTTGTTCTTTGCTAGACATATTAGGAATTTATCTTATTAGATTTTTTGTAGTTTTATCAAATGGTTTATTGCGCAAATTTCTAAAAAAAATTTAATTAGAATTAAAAATAAAATATAATATGTGAAATTGTGAATAATTAATAAAATCAATAAATACCTTTCAAAGTGTATGAGACATGATTTGAAAACAAATGTCAAATGAGTTTGCCAGTCCTTTTCATGATCCAGATCATGCAGAGCTAATCCCAAACCCTTGGCTTGTGCTGCATCTAAATTAGCCAAGATACAACCAACATCTTATTGGTGAATGTGCTGAAATTTAATAGGCTGACCACTTACTTCATGAATTATTTTAAATAATGATGAGAATAATCTATGGTATCCTTCAGCAGTAAAGATATAAACTCTACACAGTGATAATACTATAATAAAATAATAAAGATAATTTAAATTTACATTTTAAACATTCAATTAATTAAAAAGAAATCTTTACTTACTTAAATGATGATCAGAATCATATGTATTTATTTCAAATTCATTAATCTCTCCTTTTACACGTTTAAAACTAACATCAATTTAAAACCATTCAAGTGTAATTAATTTTTTGGCTTGTTCAGTAAGCATACATGTAATAATTACTTGATTGTCACTTGTAAAGAGATCTAAATAAATAAATAATTATTACTATAACTCACTCATTGTAAATTAAGACAGAAATTAAATAAATTTACCAATTTTGCGAATATAATGAACCAAATCAGAACTTGTATTTGATACATTATAATAAACACCCATAATTCCCTGTCCAAATGGATGTAAAGTTTTATATGCCTTTCCATTAAGTAACGCAATTTGTCAATATTATTAAGTGACACATGCACTTCAGCCAAAGTTTCTTTATTGAAATAAGCTTTAATTAGATTTTCTATTAATAAATATATAGATGAAAGATTGAATTAATAACATTAATCAATAATAAAATAATTACTATTATTTTTATTTTATACTTAATTACCTGATAGTAATGATCTTGAAGTAATAGTATCATTTTCATGAATGTCTTGTTCAATTAAGGATTGTAAATTATTTTTAATTCCAGATAAAGTTCTTTCTGGTGAAGGAGGGGGGTGATTATGGATTTCAATGCAAACAAGAGCAATAAAAGAACATTCAGTAATATTATTTGGAATAAACTTAATAAACCTTACTGGACAAGGTTTATTAATAATTCTACCACGATCAATATTTTAATTATTTACATGAACTACATCTTTGATTAAAAAAGTAGTAATTAGTTGAAATAACAAAATAAAGTCAAATACATATTATAAATAAACTTAACATATTAATATATTACCACATTTTTTACGTTTGCAAGATTTGGAAACTATTATACTGCATTGTGACGTCTTAGTTTGTTCCTAAATAATAAATTAGCATTTATTATTATACTAAATTCAAAAAAAATAAAATAAAAAAAGAAATTATAAATACTTACAGGTATAAAACCTGCAAATAGATTTTGAAGTAATGAGATATCAATTTCATCAGGCTTCATCCTTATAAATCAATGCCATCTCTCATTTTTCTGATATTTATTACATCCAATAAAATATGATATTACATTGGTTTGATAGTCAGTAATCCTTCTAATCCGAGGTTCTCCATCACAAGATATATTATTTCTTTTAAAAGGACAAGAAGTTTCTTTTATTGCTAAAAAAAAACTAATAAAATCATAAATATTTAGGAAACAATGCTTATATATTAAAAATTAAAATAATAAGTGAAAATTTTACGTGTATGTCTTGACTTCTTTGGTATTTTCATCAGTTTTCTGCATATAGAGTTGAAAAATCTCAGAATCAAAATCAACACTACAATGCTCCTGGTTAACAAGTTCTTGATCTGTAAATTCACAAAATTTGATGCCTTGACATGTTCTCTGATCCTTTTTAACAGATATATCACCAAAGAAGGGACAATCTTTAATCTGTATAATACCGCCTGATCCATTAATTGAATTGAATCTTCATTGTAATAAAAAATGTATTTTAATTAAAAATTATATTAATTTTTTATTTTATAATGTTTAAAAAGCAAATATATACTTACATCTGAAAACACATCACTAGGATTTTTTCATCCAGTTACGTTGTATACAGTAGTATGGTGCATATCACCTAAACTCATCAATAGTCCGAATTTTTATTTTATGATGATTATTACTAAATTAGGATTTATTACTTCTAAATAAGGCAATAGTCTAACTTTATTTAGTAATTAAAATTTTGATCACAATTTATTATAACAAATAAATCAATATAATTGGTTATAATCAATATCACATGATAGAATAATTCCAAAATTTTCTCATTTATATATAAGTTAATATAGAGATATATAAAAATATGCTAACTTTAAACTTTAATAACTTTTGAAATATGTTAGATAAAGGAAAAGTAATCCGATAATTTGAAAGAGAAGAACTCAAAGTGTAATTTTATCGGTTTACATTTTTAATCATATAATTTTAACAAGTAGTTAGCTTTTTAAAATCACTAATTTTATTTGATGAGTTTAGGTGATATGCACCATAACACCGTTTGCAGAGGTGTCTGGATATTCTACAGGGACGGTTGTATATATTACTTTTAGGACTCGCAACTTAGAAGTGAAGGCAAATACTTCTTCAACTTCTAATTCATTATCATCCTCATCCTATTGATTTTTATTTGTTAGATTTTAAAGAAAATAAATAATATCAAACTGATCAAAGTATTTACTTACTATTTCAGCAAACTCTTCAGGAGTATAATCATCAATATCTGAAAGGTCAATATTAGATGATATTATTAAGCTTGTAATTAAAGAAAAGTTTTTAGCGTAAAGGAAAAGTCTCTAAAGTAAATTGTAGACGTGTTACTCGTGTATGTCATGTACTTTAGAAACATAGTTGTACGCGAATTGATAATATTAATCAAATAATGTTGCTGAACAATTTCCATCTTTACTACTGTTTAATGTTTTACATAGATAAAAAAAGAATCAAATAATTCGGGGTTGATAATTTTTCAGAAATATATTGCGAAAAAAAAGCTGATTATGGTTAAATAAAAAAATCCTATTGATTAACATATTATTCTAAAACCATTTATATTGATCTTAGCTATTTTAACTATTATCAAAAATCTACCCATCTGAATCTATTGTTCTTAATTAAAATTATTGATTAGGTAATTAATATTTTATCATACTAGAAATAAAGGAACAGATGTAAAATACCTTTTTCCAGATTCTCTGACTAAAAGTGGCTGAACTTTTATTATTTATATAAATTGATGTTGTACAATAAAATCAAATCTTATCTATAATATGATTAACAGTACAGGACCAAATCTCCCATATATATATACTAAAATATTACATTACGTGTAATAATAATATTATACATTTATAAACAATTTACTAAATAAAACTCCAAAATCTAAAGAGCTTAATGTCACTTAAAAAGGCTCCAAGTGGATTAAATTAATATATTTTTAATATGAATAATTTTTTCCAATTCAAATAATTTAGTAAAAATAAGAGTTCAGAAAAATACAAAAATCAGATGATCTAATCTGTTATTACGGTGGTACAAATCAACTGTTATTAGTTTGTCTAATTGATCCATACAGGATATCGATCTGCTATATTATATATGTATGGATACAATTACAATATATAAGCATACATAAGCATACATTTATTACCATACATACGTACATATCGTTCCATACAATACTTATTTTTTATATACTCAAAAAAAAAATATTTTTTTTTTATTTTATTGACGAACGTTAACTAACATTTCATCTTTTTTTTTAGTTAAAGGAAGCCGAAACTGAGTTCCGGTTTTCTATATCGAAGGTAAACAAACCTTCGAAAAAAAAAAATAATTTTTTTTTTAATTAATATAATGAACGTTAAACTAACGTTCATTTATTTTTGTTTTAGTTAAAGGAAGCTGATTACAAGCCAGACTTCCATATTGAAGGTAAACCTTTAAAAAAAAATTATTTTTTTTAAATTAATATAATGAACGTTAAACTAACATTCATTTCCTTTTGTTTTAGGTAAAGAAAGCCGAAAATGAATTCTGAACTTCCATATCGAAGGTAAACTTCAAAAATTTTTATAATGAAACGTTTCTAACATTTCGTTTTTATATTTTGTAGGAACACGACACTCTGGACGCTTCCTGGACAGAATTTTAAAGGTAAACTTCGAAATTCTGATTTTTTTTATTTAAATGAAATGTTTCTAATGAGCATTTCAGGTTTCTTTTTTTTTGTAGGTTTCAGTACTCTATAGGTTCCTGAAACGGATAAAAGGTAAGTTTCACAACGTCTTATTGCGAAACTTTATAATTTTTTTTTCTTATAAAAGAACGTTTTTAATGTTCTTTATTCATTTTATAGGTTGCTGGGCTTCTTTGGACGAACTGAACTTAGAATGTAAGGAATAGGAGAAGGGATTTCGAAGGTAAATATCTTCGAAATTATATTTTTATTTTTTTTTTGTTTAACAAAACGTTTACTAACGTTTCATTTGTCTTTTCTTTTGTAGTTTAAGGTTTTCCGGTCACCATCTGAATTAGACGGAATTTCAAAGGTAAATACAGGTACCTTCGAATTTCTTTAATTTTTTTTATATTTTTTTAAAAAAAATTAAACGAAACGTTAGCTAACATTTTGATTTTTTTATCTTTTATAGGTCCATGGCTTTTCAGGCGCCTTTTTAACAGAATTTCAAAGGTAAAACTTTGAAATTCTGTATTTTTTTTATTTTATTTAAACCAGATGTTAGCTAATGTTTCATTTTTTTGTAGATTCTCAGCTTTTCAAATGCTTCTTAAACGGAATTCGAAGGTATTTCTTCAAATAAAATTTTTTTTCTTAATTTTATTTAGCGAACGTGAACTAACGTTTATTCTTCTTTTATTTTAGGTTCCAGGTTCACATTTTGTAGAAAGTCCTTTAGGATGGTAAACTGTAATGGTAAAGAACTTTGAAGGTAAACACTTTGAAGTTTTTTTTGTTTTGCTTTCTTTAATGAACGTTATACTAATGTTCATTTTTTTCTTTTATTTTAAGTTACAGTTTCCCATTATAAAGAACTTTGAAGCATTTAAGAACTTCAAAGGTAAATGCTTTAAAGTTCTATTTTTTAATGATCATTATACTAATGATCGTTTCTTTTATGTTTAGATCCCAAACTACTGGATTATATATTTTGAAGCTGCTATTTTTTTTTTCATTTGTAGGTCTCCGTTGTTTGTTGAAATCGAACCAACTGGAACAATGTTCCAAACCATTAACAACAGTAAAGAGATGATGAATAGTAATGACTAGTAATAGATTTCAATTGTATTTGTAAACTTGTTAATATATAATAAAAAAGTAATTTTGTTTATATAAATAAATTAGTAATTAATGCAATAAATTAATTTGTATTATTGTGACGCAGATTTTTACTGAAAAAAATTGCCGAGGTATTTCGAAAGTTTTTTATTTAAAAATCTGCACAGAACTTTATTATTTATAAAATCTGTGCAGTTTTTTATTGGATTTTTCCTCTAATGTTTTGCGCCAAGGTATAAGATCTGCGCAGATATAATTTCTGAAAATCCACGCAGATCTGCTTCCAAAAAATTTCCTGATGTTTTCTGAAAAAAGATGAATATATTTCTAAACCTTATAAGCCACTACTCCCTAGTTCTTTGCACAAATTAGGGGTAGTGTTTGCTATAGTACATGGCCTAAAAATCTGTCAAAAGCCAATATTTATGCCAGTGAAGTACTTCGTCACAGTCCTAACAATCATACTTCTCCATCTGATAGATATACTATAGTTAATTTCAGAAGGAGGAGGCAACCTTATGATCAAACAAAACCATTCTGGATTTCTGATAAAAACTAGTAATTATATAGATAGGTTAGCTATTAATTATTAATTTTATTTTTTATTTGCTTAGTTGACATAGAACATTTTATTAAAGATATGGTATAATATACAACTAATCTATTATGTCAATAAATAGCCTTCTTGAAGTAAGAGATACGTTAAATTGGGTAGATCGAACAGATGATAGAGATTTTATATCTCAACGGCTCAACCTAGCTCTCTGGACTTAGAATATGAAAAAGATAAAAAAAATACCAAACCCAGAACCCCGGATATCTCCAAAACAGGTCATAAGTCACACTTTCGGCAGATTGGCCTATTTTTCAGGGTTTAAAAAATCGTTGTTTGTAAATATCTCAGCATCCAGTAGTCCATATTTGATGAACTTTTTTTTAAATTGTAGAGCTAAATGAGGACTACAAAATAAAAAAAGTTCATTAAAATTAAATCACTGGATGCTGAGATATTTACAAAATACGATTTTTTGAGTTTCAGCAAAAAGTGGTGTTTTTGGCCAAAAGTCCATTATGACCTTTATATTAGATATCCAGAGTCCTCCAAACCTTAACCAAGGCGGTTCATCTGTAAGTGCATATTTTTATCAAATTAAAATTTATACTATACGTATTGGTAAGGATTTGGATGATATAGACATTAGAGTAAAATTCATTACTGGATTATTACCTGATAATAGAAAGCATGTAGATGAGTTTGGGATTAAAAAACCTTTAAAAGAGTTAGTCAAATATTTAGTTAGAGACCTAATGTTTTCTACTAAAATACGAAAATACAAAATAAGAGAGCTGAAACAAGGCAATGAATTGGTAAGGATGTTTTATCAAAAGTTAGAAAGGTTTAAAAAGCTTTCTGGATGTGATGAGAAGATCTTAAAAAAAAATTTCTTTGCAGAATATCGCCTACAAATCAAGACAAAGTCAAATCATGAGGATCAGAACTTCCTTTAGATAAATTAGTTAATAGACTCAAAATACTAGAAGAACTTTCCTAAGCAGTGAAAGAGAT
This sequence comes from Rhizophagus irregularis, assembly GCF_026210795.1. NCBI lineage: Eukaryota > Fungi > Glomeromycota > Glomeromycetes > Glomerales > Glomeraceae > Rhizophagus > Rhizophagus irregularis. Next base: position 3,690,077 of record NC_089451.1, on the reverse strand, counting down.
AATTTATTTTTTCATTCTGATTATCAATTCAGGCAGTAATCATCAGGACCCCAAAATATATATAAAAAGATCAGATCTGAGTTTACGTATAACTAGCCAAAAAAAACATAAAAATCTTTTCTTTTTTAGATAATTCCTGGTGAAAGAATATTTCCTTTTTTGGTCACTCGCCAAAATTATCATAATTCTGGCCTTGAAAGAATGCGTACAGCTATTAGTAAAAATTTTTTGGCTACCTCTGACTTTTCTATATATATTTCGAGATCCTGATCATCAGCTCAGAAGATTTTTTGTTTGAAGATATAACATATAATAAGTAATAGTTATTCCACAGGTAGCCGTGAAAATTAATTGATATTTATGGCTATCCCGTGGAATAACTGTTTTATATCACAGAGACTAACATCCGTGGCTTAGACTATTATTATTAATAAACTATTAAACCTTGTTACTGATTAAAAAAAATTTTTTTTCTCCTTTTTTTCTTATCATATTTTTTTAACTCCTTTTTTTTCTTATCGTATTTCTAAAAATTTTTTCTCCTTTTTCCTTACCATATTTTTTTATTTTTTTTTATCAAATTATGGGTAAAAAATGCGAAAAAAACATGTCTCATTTTCCAAGTTTTCAAACAGCAACAAATTTACTTAGTTCATCAAATAACCCTATTAACAATTCTAATAATATTGACAATATTCAAGATGCCGCACAAATTAAAGCTTCTTACTATCGTAAGAAGGCAAAAGTTAAAAATACTGAAAAATCTACTAAAAGTTGGTCCACAAAGTTTGAAGAATTTCGTGCTTGTGCTGGTTATTCAGTTCCTTTAACTGATCTTAAAGATATTTCTCAGCTTCAAAAACAAATTGTAGAATTTATCTCTACAATGAAAATGAAAAATGGTAATGAATATAAAGCAACATCAGTTAAGCAATCTGTTGACGCACTTAATAGATATCTCCTTCATCTTTCACCTATTCCACAAATAAATTTACATGACAAATACATGTTTCCTGATTTACATGATGTTTTACATGGAAAGTTACGTGATCTTCAAGAACATGGCTTTGGTGAAACATTGGGTTCAGTTGCTATTAACTCTCAGCAAATTCAACAAATTTTACAATATCCTAAAATAACTACAGATAATCCTAAAGGCCTTTTGTATCGTGTTTTTTTCATCTATCAATAATACTTGCTATGCGAGGAGGAGAGCATTATCAACTTAAAATTAATCAATTTAAATCTGATGAAAATGGTGGGTTGAAATTTTTTCGCTATATATCTAAAAACAATCAACGTGGGATTCAAGGTGGCCAAGCTTATATTATTTCAATACCAGCTGATAATAATGGTCCATGTTCAGATATTCAATTATACTTATCTAAACGCCCACCTTCAGGCGATGAAAACTTTTATTTGCAGCCAAATAACACATCCTGGTTGGAAACCAATATTTGGTACAAGACAGATCATATAGGAAAAAATAAATTAGGTAACTTTATGAAAAAAATTGGGCGTGAAACGCAAATTGACATTCCTATTGAATTACTTTCCAATCATTCTGGACGTAAGACTGCCACTCAAATTCTACAAGATCAAGAAGTTCCAGAACAAGCTATTATGCAACTTACTGGTCATAAAAATGTCCAAGGTGTTCGGGCTTATAAAAAAGTTAATGAAAATCAACAACTTAATACTTTAAATACATTAATTAATATTACTGATAATAAATCATCAACCTTTATACAAGAAAATTCACAAAATAATTTAATTAATAATTATAATTCAAATTCACAACTTCCTCTTCAAGAAATTTCTTTATCTTTGAATTCTTTAAATGAATCACCTATATTTCACAATTGTACTTTTTCAAATGTTACTTTTAATATTCAAAAATAATTCAATATTATAATGTAATAATTAATGCAATATTAAATATAAAGCTTAATTCATATAATTAAAATAAAATTTTAATCATATCTGAAGAGAGTATCACAATAATAACATTGAACTATGTGAGAGTAATTTACATTATCAATTAATTAGCCTTTATTATTATAATAATTAACTATACGCATAATTATTACAAATTTAAGTATAAGTTAAATAATTAATTAATTATAAAAAAGATCAAGTAGTGTAGTGGTTAGGATGTGAAATATGATGTAAGAAGGTATTGGGTTCAGATCTTGAGGTAAGTAAAAAAAATTATAATAATTGTTGGGCCCGTGAAAATATCAGTAAAAAAAGCCATGGATGAATGATTAGGAACCGTGATATAAGTATTATTTATGGCGCAGGCTTTAGATTGGATAACAACCTAACAGACGATCACCAAGAATAAAATACTAGCTAATAGTAGTCTACCAATCTAACTAATTTGGAGTAGCTAGTGATCATCAGTTCAGAAAAATTTTTTTGCTAAGCCATAATGCATGTACTCCTGTGCGATAGAAATAAGCAATAATTAATCTATTTTTTGATTGAAAATATTTAATTAATCTACTAGCAAAATGTCAGATGACAAGATAGATACCAAGATAGAAGAAGGCTACGATAAATTTATCAAAGAATATGGATCAAGATTCGAGATATGAATGGGATAATGAAGGGAATCCTGGATTTATACATATGGGCTGATTTGTCTACCTTTAATTAAAATATTGATTTTATTACATTTTTATTGTCTGGAGCGTAGTGAAGGACTATATAATTTTACGAAGGTCGATGACAATTAGTGTCACGTGGCAATTTTTGGTTGTCTGCACGCATTATTTCTGATTGGTTCATACAGCTACATCAAAAATAAACAAGTAAAAAAGTTTATGATTACGGCTAGTAAGTATATTTTTCTTTTAAACGACTTTCTTATCTTTTTCCTAGGATTTCTGGATTTCTTATACATACCGGACTGGTGAGTTGTTTTTTATTTGTTTTGCTTTAAAGAAACGTTTTTAGCGTTTCATTTTTATTTTCTTTTATCTAGGAACACAGGTTTTTTGTACATGCCAGACTTTTAAAGGTAAATTGTAAAGGCTTTTCTTACTTGTTTAACCTTAAAGAAACGTTTCTAATATTTCATTTTTCATTTTTATTTTTTTATGGGATACAGATTTTTCAATAAATTAAATTTTTTAAAGGGATACCAGATTTTTTGTACAAATTAAATTTTTAAAGATATTTGGATTTTGTACACTCCGGACTTACAATGGTTTCCATTTTCTAGTTATACAAAATACTATATAATATACAGTAAATTGGGGGTGAGTATTAAAAAACTTTTATTTAATATTATTATACTTTAAATTGGTAAATATTTCTTTTAAATTAATATAATTCTTAGCACTTACTATATATATTAAAATTTTGTATCTCAACTTTAAACGTAAATATCTCCAGATCTAATGATCCAATCGGCAAGCTTTTTTTTCGCTCATATAGACCAGATCAAGGGCTTTCCGAAGAGCCTAAATTTATAAAAAACGGATCAGTGGATCCCAAGATATTTGCATTTAAGCATGTTAAAAGTTCGTACCTCAACTTTAAACGTAAATATCTCTGGATCTAATGATTCAATCAGCGAGCTCTTTTTTCGCCTATAAAGTCCAGAACAAGGGCTTTCCAACGAGCCTAAAATTATAGAAAACGGATCAGTGAATCTTGATATATTTGCGTCTAAAGATGGTAATATAAATTCTGACATAAAATAATTATTTTTATTGTTTGAAAATATCTATTATGATACCATCTTTATATGATATTTTTATTATACTTTTATAAACATTTATAGCTACTAAGACTATATAAATTTTTATTTTACTTTATATTTTATTAAAATGTACTTACTTTTTAATAATATATGTTAAAAATTCCATATATATGAGAAATAGGTTTTTTATTAGTAAAATGGGTTTTTTCACACCTCTTTTACATTTAATAATTTAAGTTTCGCAAAGGTAAATTTTTGTTCAACTTATTATTTAATCAAGTGATTATCAATCAGATGATTTTTTGGTATTACAAAATAATTTGAGTAATGAAAATTATGAAAATCAATTCAATAACTCTTTTTAATGCAGAGCAGACAAATCACCTCATATGATTAGAGTGGAAAGGATAGGATGATCTTTTTTGCGAAATCAAAATCTATTTACACACAAAGGCAGTTAGACATTGGAAGGAGAAAGCACTTAAGCAATTTGTATATAGTCTGCCTAATGTAAGAAATCCATCATCATTATTCCTAAGGTTGTTTACCGAAATTAAGTAATTTAGGCCAAGGCCGAAACTTTTTTGTAGCCGAAAGTTTAGGCAATCAAAAATAAATTTGTCAAAATTTATAATGCCGAAATTATTGCCAAAAGTCCGAAATTTGACCAAAATTATTGGTATAATTCTGGCTATTTTTAGGACATAATTCTGGCCAAAAAATAATCAATATTATAAATTTCCTTTTTTGGAAATTTGTGTAACTGTTGTGAAACTGATTTCACCACTTTTACTGGAAAACAAAAATTTCCTTTTTGGAAATTAGTGTAATGTCACATGACACAATATCATAATTTCGGCCAAATTTTAATTTTGGCCAAAATTAAGACTGAGTTTCAGCCTAATTTTGGCATTTTTGGCATTTAATTTGATGGGGTTCCTTAATGTACAATGAGGGTGTATGATATTAAAGTACAAACTGATCAGAATTAACATTAACGTTATTACGTGCAAGTGCATAACTCCTAAATTGTATGTTAATATCGTATATCCTCACTGTATATTAAGGAACTTTTATTACTCAAGATTGTGATTCAAAGCAGATTGGGGATTGGGAGCACTATTTAATCAAATCCCTCTCAAAATTTGTATAATTCAAGCCAGAAGCACTATTGAAAGGAAAATGAATATGCATGAGGATTTTATTGATATTTTTACTGAGGAACCTAAAGAGAGCACTTCTATTTTACTGTATACCCCAAATAATTTTCTATATCATGTAATAGCGATATAGTCATGCAAAATGCCTTAACAGCCAATTTTATGTATTGTAGGCTGGCTTGGTCCTTCTGGAACCCTTTCAGAAACATTTTTTATTTTATAAATAAAGTATTATTATTGTACCGTACATTATTAAACATCATGTAAGTAATAGCATGTCTACACTATAAATCTAACATTTTTAGATGAACTAATCTAGCTCACATGGATCATAAAAATAAAAATAAAAAATCTGAAGAGTCTTCATAGTTAGGGAGACGCAGTGATTAGGTGATCATTGCACTTATGATGTAATATGGCCGATCATATGGCAGGCTTGTAAAACAGAATAATTTCTCACATATAGTCTGCCTCAGCATTTTTTTCACAAATAAAATTCTTTTTACTCATTCTTATCCTCACGTACTGCACTTTAAGCCAATAATATTTCACAAAAATACTATATAAGCCAAAAACATGTCTATCACTTTACTATGTTTCGTCAAATAAAATAAGACCACAAACGCTTTCTCTATTAAAATAAGTAAGGACAAGCCTGTTAGTGAATTAAAGAAAGCTATTAAGGTGGAAAAACAAAATGACTTTGCTGATGTAGACGCAGACAAGCTCAAACTATGAAAAGTACCAATCTCTGACAATCATATTGATCCCTTAAACAATCTTTCACTCAAGGACGTGAAGAGCTATTAGCAATAAATGAAATTGGAGACTACTGGACTGAAAAACTACTTAAAAAACATATTCATGTCTTAGTCTCTCCTAGGGATTGGAATCAATTCCCATTATTAGAATCGATTCTAAAATCGATTAATCGCGATTAATCGTTTCGCAAATACCGATTTTTTTTTATACTATTTATAATGGGTGTGTTTAAACACATATCACGTGATTACAAAAATTACAGTGATCGACGAACAAATTTCCTTTTTCAGAAATTTGTACAACCTTGTGCGATAGCAACTTGAATTTTATTGGGAGATAAAATTTCCTTTTTAGGAAGTTTGTGTTCCGTCACGTGATTCGCGGGCAGAATTATGAATTTGGCCAAAATTAACTATTATGAACAAATAATAATTTACGGTCAAATTAACGAAACTGCGCCACAATAAGTAGATTCGATTTTTATTCGAGATTCGATTTAAAATCGATTCTTATCGATTTTCGATAGTTTCGATTTTAATCGAATCTTTTCCGATCCCTAGTCTCTCCGCCAGAGACCACTATCGCTTCGAGTGAAGTATTGGAATTAAGGGAATAACTCACTTCATTGTAGGCATTACTCAACAAGTCTGAATATGATACGTATAGTAGAGGAAAGAGTTGAAAACTTTATTGGGACCTGGGTTAATTATTGCTTGCTTTTGTAGAGTTCGATATCATCATTAGTTCGAAGTGAACGAATGGATTCAAATAGATCGTAAACATAGAAGAAGTGACCCTTGAAGGTCTCAAAAATTCTATATGTGAAATGAACCTTAAGTTGCCAGCACTTGAAAATGACGGAGTGGTGCTAAACTTTACATATGAAGTACTCACCTCAGAACGATCAAGACTTCAGCAAAATGCTCTGGCAGTTCATATTGAAGAACAATTTCAAGTTAATTATTGTTATAGAGACCCTTTCAAAAGCTTTCTCAGATTGGTTATTTCCAAAAGTATGTCAGCTTTACGAACTTGGTGAATCAGACAATCCTTCATTGTCAGTATTCTCGCCTTTTACTTGTGAGTACAAAGATTTGGAAAATGATTCTTCCTAGATAATACTTTGAAATTTTATAACTGAGCTGAAGGCCCGTCTCAAGTTCATTCCAATCAGTGGAAATGAAGCATTGAAATCACAGTATGTTTGCTTCTACCTTGTCGTTAGGGTAAATCTATATGGGGCAAGTTCAAACTTCGACCAGAAAAAAATATCACAGAACCCAATGGGCATGAACCAGTCGATTTTGCAATAGATCTACTCTGAACTGCAAAAACTGTTGGCATGACAGAAGTAAAGGATGAAGATATTTTTAAAAGCATTGCTCAACTCAAATCCGCTTTATCAAACTATAAACATAAGGCAAGCGAGATGGAGGAGAAAAGAGTGTTTACGAGTAAGACTTTCAGTATCATTACTGATGCAAAAGAATGGTATTTTATGGAGTGTTCACTCAATGATCAGGACAAGCTAGCGTTCAAACTATCAAAGTCAGTAACTGTTGTATATGATAGTAAGAATATGGGTGAAAACATTGAAAGAATCCTTGGGCATATTGCATGGTTGTTGGAAGAAGTGCAGAAGCCGGATTCTGATTCTCAAAGTGAAGAAAGGGTAATAAAAAAGCATAAGTCATTAAGCAACCTTACCAGAAAGTCAAATAAATAGGTTTTAGCATAGACGTCATGTATTATGAGCAAAGTCCTGAACATTTGTATTTATTTTTGCATGTAATAATAAAAAATTTTTTTGGCAAAAGTGATCAGCATGAACAATTGTTCACGCACACGTGATTTTTATTGTGTACTGACAGGATTTCTTGGGTATTCACAAAATAATAATGTTACTAACTAATTCTCCTAACAATAGTTCATCTAACTTCATTTTGGTTGCAGGAAATCATTGGTGGATGAGAAAATGGATAGTTTCTTTCCTGAAGAAGTTTGTTTCATTTCGCTTCTCTAGCACCAATTTTTTTTTCTCTTATTTTATTGATAAAGATTTCATCCATTGTTGCTTTATTTTTAATTTTATGGTATATTGTGCAAAAAAAATAAATAAATGCATTTAACTTGTTATATCAGTTATTTGAAATGCTACATGATTACGCTGTTATACTGTATTGAATTTTATATAATGCATATGATACTTTATTAATAAAATAAAACTACAAGTCACTTTTTATGTATACATGTGAATATATGTGCATTGTGTAATGTGATAAAGAATGACATTATTCATAAAATATTAACAATGACGAAATCCAACGTGGTAGAAAAAAAAATCAAAAAAGGTTTTATCTTAAACACGTGTTCTCTTGTTTGGTTCAAAGGATTCTATATGTGGATGATATGGGTAGTAAACAAAATTACTTCGGATCTCATCATCACTAGCTAATTCTGGAAATTCTTTACAGAAATCTTCATGTGACATAAAGGTCCTTCTCTTTCTAGTTTTTTCTATTCTCTCCCCCATATCTTCACTAATTGCTTTGTATCTTGATGCCAATTGACTTGCAGTACTCATATTTGGATTTGAATCTCTAGTCATTACAAACTTGGCACGAGAAGAAAATACAGGTCCAAAGAAAGTATCAAAATTTTCTTGATGAATCAGAATACAATCCTCAGGGATGCATTCTAATTCCTCACTAAACCGTTGAGTGGTAATAAAAATTGTAATGATACGGTATTTGCTCAAAAGATTAGCAAGTTGTGTATATTGCTCTGCCTCATATCGTAACTCATCTCCCTTCTTTTTGCTCACTGTATTGGCATCGTTCCTCAATTTTCTGGCTTTTTCTTTCATTTTACTAGAAACACCTGCATTTTTCTTATGCTCATCTTTGATTGTTTCCAAATCAAGAGATACTTTTCTCCATCTGCATTGAACAGCAATAAGAATGGGCTCAGGGTTATCTACTAAAAAGAAAACATCTGCAAATGATGCTGAATAACCATTGATCATAATGTAACCTGGCTTTAACATAGCAGTTTTTTCCGCTTTTGCAGAAAGGTTCAGGCATGGAAATTGATGTTTTAATTCATAGATTTCAACAGGTTCAAAATTGATCAACAGGCCCAGTGTAATATCGCTACCCTGTGCACCACGAAAGAAATCTCCAAGTTTTAATAATTTTTCTTTTTTCAGCACATCAATCATAGTGATGTGTGATGCTATAAAATCCGCAATAAATATTTCCCAATTATTCCATGACCAATCTGAATCAGGTAAAAATGCTTTATTTAGATTTTCTGTAAAAATTCCAAGGACATCAGCATAAAGATACATAAAGAAGTATGGTATATCAATTAGAACTTTATCTTTTCCTTCCAATTTCCTTAGTATCAAGTGCCTATCACGCTCCAAATGTTCTAATTTTTCAGTAGAGTTACCATCTTGTAACTCATCAGACATATCTGATTCGATTACCATAATATTTCTGTAAATAAGCTCGTGTATGAGAATTTTATGGTTTCTAGCATAAGCTTTGATTTTATATGCCTTATTAATATCGTTTGTGACATTGGCATAGATTGTTGATGGGATTGGGATCCTTTTTTCGAGATTTTCAAAAAATTCCTTAATATTTGTAAACTTTTGCCCGAATAATTCTGTAAAAAGGTATTCCAAAGCACGTGGAAGACCACCTGTATCAAGGAGTAATTGATGTATCCAAATTTTTGGCACCCATACACAATCAGAAACATCGTGATTTGTTGCAAATTCCCTCATTATATCAAGGCGTGACTCCAAGGAAAGCAGTGGAAGGTCAAGAGGTTCACAAGAATACGTTGAAGGTTCCATTGCTCGTATTGCGTCCTGTGGTGCTGTACCTGATAGTAGAGTCTGTATGAATATGTTTGGAATTTTTCCGGTCATGTGATGCCCAAGAACATACATTAACTGTTTAAATAATTCAGCTCTTTCCTTTCGATCTTTAAGAATAAACTGAAATTCATCAATTTGGAGAAAAATGAAAAGATGCTGGCCAGGTTGAAGTCTTTTGTGTTCATGGCTGTAGATGTGCGCGAGAACATTATCCAACTTGAAAATATGTTTATATTCATTGGCTTTTGTACTAAACATTGCAAAACTCCACACATATTTTTCGTTGACAAAAAAGTAGTATGCCAACCGCAATCCAAAAATGATTTCCGATGCAATTTTCATATCTCCTTGGATTTCGTATTCATCTAAAGCATAGCCACTAGAGAAATCAAGAAGCATGTAAAGCATGTGAGGCTTTTTGCCTCTTGACGTTTTCCATTCTTCATCAAGACAATTAAACAATTCAATTCCATAACGTGTCTTTCCTAGTAAATTATAGTTTGAATTTGTTAATTAGAAGGCTAAAACCGCTTTATCTGCTGTAAAAACATACAAGAGAATGTATGAAAGTTACCTATGCCAGGTGCCCCACCGCATAAAAGGATTCGATAGTTTGTCTTTGCCGTGGGAGTTTCTTTTTTTATAGCTTTTTGTTTATCTAAGGAATTACAAAAATTCCTGTCAATCACATCAATAGCTTGCTTAAGGTCACGTTATTTTAGAGCCATGGGCTTGGGCTTATTATTGTCTACATTGTCTACGTCCATTTGTTTATGAATTCCCTCCAAAATCTTTTTCATGGCATCTTCGATCGACGTCACTATGTTTTGTAAACAATAAGAAAGCACAGTGTATTAACAAATAGATACGGTGCAAGTAACTTATATGTATCAATAATGGCGGAACGCCATGATGAGAGGGACCTACTTTAACGCGAAAAAAAGAGATCAGAACAAACTCGATATTTTGTTACTGCGAATTTCTTGTTCGAGAGGTAAACCATTGGGAGACACTTACCGGTGGCGGGCGGAGGCGGTTGTACGACGATATGGATGTGATTAGGTGGAAATACATAACCAACCGGAAAAATCGTTCTAATCAATTCACTTGGGCTCAAATCTTCACCAAGTACTTGTTCAAGGTATGCATCATTACGAAAATTCTCGTTAAGTGTTTTTAACTGCTCATTATCTTTTTTGAAAGGGGTTTCGAACTTCCATAGCCTCAGTTTATTAGCTTCATTGTTGTTGGGCCATATTTGTTTCTTGAGATGTCCAAAGGAGAACTTTTTAATAGGGACATCAACTCCTTCAACGCGGGTCGTTTCGCCAATGTCAACCGGAATGGCACTATTAATAGGAGTATCTAGAAGGTAACAATATAACGTAATGTCGGCCATATATCTGCAAACGCGGAAATCGAGAGTTAAAACAAGGTCAAAAAAATTAATAGTCCAGTAGTATAAAATAAAGACCTTTTTGTTGAACTGGCAGATAGGGAATTTTCCTCAAATTTAGTTTGTACCCGGAACGGCGAATGTACTCGAGATAGCGAAGAATAGCTTGACATCTTGATTATATTTCATATATATATATGTTTCCATAAAAGGGTGTTGACTAATTGCTACGAACTGTGACTGCGAATTGAGTCAGCGATGTGTCAAGGATCAAATACAAAATTACGAAAAAAATTTATTAATCAAAAATCAGCCACATGGCACATGTCACAATGTCACATGAGAGTGCCAATCAAAATAATTCCTGATCGGCGAAACTAATGTACTACGCAATATAAATTCGCTAATAAAAAAATCAAGACTACGCAATATAAGATATGAATATTTCGGTTATGACTGTGCATTTACAAGGAAGCGACTCAGAGCTTGCAAAGCCAATATCTATTTTTTTGTTCAGAACTTTCGAGAACCTTATTAGACAGAGAACATAAACTTTTGGTGAGTTTTAATATTGCTAATTTATTTCTGACTCCGCGCGTATTCTATGCATATGAAATTCCGTTATATCAAGTTTTTATTTGTGAAATTTTATACACTATAATTAACTAAAACTTAAACAAAATCATCTATCCTACCCTGTTTTTGCTTTTCTTACTTCACTATTAGACATATTTTCAATAAAAAAGTTCGTGATTAAAGTGTAAAAAAAAGATTTCGATTTATTTTTAGAGGTTTCACATATATTAATATTTCCAAACAAACAATCTTATTTAGGAAATTCTATTTATATTACAACCTTATAAAGTGTTCAATATTCAATATTTTCAACATTCCTAGTCAAAAAAATTTCATCTGAGTCTTCAAAGCTTGCGTATTCCACTAAAATTTCTTAAAAGGTCATCACACTTGCTGCTAATTTTATTGGTTTAAAACCGTGAATCGTCACGTGTTCCGGTAAATCGAATAATTTTTAATATAACTGATTCGTTATTTGTTCCGTTATAGCCATTATCGAGAATTTACTAATAAATTCCGTTATATCAAATTTATTTTAATATATGTGATTTACTTCCGGAAAAACGTTCCGGTATAAGGCCAGTTCTGGTTTATTGGGGTTCCGTTATATCGTATATGATACATAATGTCTACTGACAAATACAAAGACAAACTTTTAGCAATAATGTTGAAACATTGCATTATAATACGTGTTTATATGAGAATTAAACTTGAGTTTAACAAGATAAGACAAAATTTGTTATTCGTGTTATTAAACAAGATAACGACAATTGTCAATGACGAAGCTGTAGTAGTTTAATAACTTCTTTTGCAGCAATTTAATAATGAAACTTGTAAAAATCTTTTCGATACGCAAATGTGATATTCAACTCCGAGCTAGTGCTTCATTTTTGCACTTTAAAATTAACATTAACAACAATAGTTTTTAATTTTGCATTAGGTAATTTTACTTTCGAACAGTTGTCGTTTTATTTAGTCGCTGCATAATTAACATCACGTGATTATAAGGTCTGTGTAATTGATCTTGATACTATAAATGTTTACCCGATGTATGCATATGTATGAATATCAGAAAAATAAAAAAAGTACTGTATGTATTAATTTTTTTTATTAATAAAATATTTAAAAATTTTTTATTAAGGTCTAATAATAAAGTATAATGATAATTCGTGTAACTAGTGCATTTGACATCATTTTGCAAAGTTTAAAAATCTAAGAAAAAATTATTAATTTTTTTTTCTTAAACACGTAATTTTAATTTATAAAATTAATTAATGTAAAGGTATAAATTGTTAACTAATGGTATAATTAAACTAAGTGTAATTAATAATAACTACTATATTAAAAATATCTGATTTTAACTGTAATCACCAGGGACGACAACAGCGCAACCTTTAGTACTCTCTCCGGTTTTGCACTTTTTGGTGTCAGTGCAGCATCGAATGCAGAATGTGTTAATATCAGGTTCAACTAAGTTCACGAAATTTTTAAATCCTTTGCATACTGCACCAGAAGGTGCTTTAGTATCATATTGACCGCCTCCATCACTTTTTTCAATTTGTACTTAGTTCTGTCAATGGTACCGGTTATTTGAACAAACCCTTTTCCTTTAGCAAAGTTAGCAGACTTAATGAAACCGTTGGGAAATTTTTTGGCTCCAGGTGCATTGGCAGGGTTAGCCTCAGTGCAAAATGGTATAGCATCGTCTTCACTATCCCCGATTTCTTCTCCATGCGTTTTTGGAAGGAACGAGCAGAATACTTCTTCACTTTCCACCGTTACGGTTCGAGGTGTTACGCGCCTTAACCATACAGCGGCGGCATGGGCAGATGCAACGATCGCAAGAATAATAATAAGTGTGGATAATTTGGCCATTTGTATTAATGAATTGATTAAAGCGGAATTGAATTAATTTTATTTAAATAAATTTTAAATAATAAGATTAGCTTTAATTCCTTTTTTTCGAATTTTCGAGGAAGTTTATATAGAGAATTACTGTCAAAAGGAATTAGAATATTTTTGGACAAGACCTTTTGTTGATATTAATTGCATCCGTATGTCATCTATATTTAGATCTCTGAGCATTTAATTAGTATATGATTTGTAAGGAACTTTATGTTCTAATATTATATCTGAATTTAAGGCTTTCCAAATTAATTTTTAGTTTAACTTCCCCCCCCTCTATTTTTGAAAATTTTAAAATAGTTTAAACACATGTGTTCACATATGTTTAAAGCGCCCCCTCAAATTGGATGACCGATTATTTCCTATTTTACCGAAAATCTTAATATGTTTAAAAATATCATAATTGTTTAAATTATTCTCCCAAATTTAAACTAATTATTAGTTTGGAATGGCCTAATTGCCCCACCAAATTATAATACAGAAAAAGAAGGAAAAATAATACAATTATATAAATAATTTGTTTCCAAAAATAAAAATAGATATTGATATTCATTTTCTTAAGAAAATTTCAATTGCTGATCTTCAAAATCTTACGTAAATTTTTTAGCAAATTTTATGCATTAATGTTGTTATTTTTAGTAAATAATTTTACAAATAAAAAATTAAAATACATTTTTGTGAAAAGGTTCATGAAATCGTTACCACAAATAAATCTTTAGTTCATTTCAGATTTCATAAAACTACCTTACCTGATAATACACTTCACGTAAATCTCATCAAATAACCAATTACCAATTTTGTGAATTTTAGTAATTAGGATACAAAATAAAAATAGCAGTGTTGTATATGGGACATTGTATGTCCGGCGATTTTTTTTGTGCCAAATAATCCATGTCTGCGTCTATAGTCCGGACACAGACAAGCTGCTAACCAACCTTAAAAATCTTTTGACTGGAATAAACAAGAAAAACGGCTGGCAATAATGTGGACAAATGTCCGGACATGAAATTATACTGTAGCGGACATGGACCAGACTGTCCGGTTCCATGACAACATTGCTCATAAGTATAGTTATATACCATTTTATTCTAAAAAAAACTCCATAACAGATAAAACCAACATATATTTTACATAATTACCATAAATCCATATGGGATACTATGACAAGTATTAATTGTTTTTTCAAATTGTTTTTTCAAATTTAACCTACATCTCATTTTTATTTTTCCCTATAAAAATTCCATCTTTTTTCTGTAAAAGGCTCATATTTCCGGAATTAGTAACCTTAAATCATGGAATTTATTGAGTACATTTTCCGTGAATGGATCCATAAAAGGCTCATTTTTACGGGTTTTTACAGAAATAATGGACAAAATTCTTTACAGTCGGCTCTCGTTATAACGAATTTTGATATAACGAATTATTTGGTATAACGAATCTTTAGTGTTGTACCAATTTTAACATATAAAAAATTTGCTATAACGAATATTACTAATTAAATGCTGTATACTGTTTAACGAAGTAAGTCTATAAACTGTATATAATAAAATGACTCTTTTTATACCGAATTTCTTTTTATAACGAACTTTTTTAAATACAATGATGATATTTTGTGTAACATACGTTGTACATAATCATAATATACCACAATATACAGTACCAAAGCTTCATTTACCAGATTTTCCCATTATATCGAAATTCGCTAACGAATTTTCTTATAATGAAGGCCTGATTGGCCAAACCACCAACTTCGTTATATCAAGAGCTGACTTTGATTAGTCTACAGTCAGAACTTGATATAACGAACCCTCCAGTTTGATAGTTTTGGTTCGTTATAATGAAGATTCGAAAAAATGAGTTTTTCTTGATATACCGATTTAAATAGTAAATAATGTAAAAATTCGCTATACATAAAAATTATTAAAAAAAATTTCATTGTTGTATTACATGTTCATGTATGAATACATTATTTATTTATTTTGTATTACATTATTCATTATTTCTACGTTTCACTCATAAAATATTCCCATAAAGTTCCATTACTGTAAGTTATTTTTTTTTAAAAAAAAAATTCCTAATTAAAGTTGATAAATTCATCCATACTTAATTGAATTGAAGATTCTGATTTATATCTCAACACCTTACGCCTAATACCTTTTAAAATTCTCAGTTCTTCATTAGTCACTTCAAAATTTTCCAGTGGGAAATTATGTAAATTAATCAAGTTTCTACATTAATCAGTGCTTCTGTCAAAGAAATGACAGGAATAATTTCTTCTTCATTTTGCAAATCATCTGCACTTGGTACTGTTTCAACAATTTCATCATCTAATAAAAAGCAATCATTGCTGTTAATTTTATCAGCATTTATATAATCCAATGCAGATAATGGATCATCAAATGGTAATTTTCAGCCCTATAAAAAAAGTTGTCCAAACACTGTTCAGTTTTTTGTTCAGAAAATTGACCCTGTTCTGAACATTTACTTGACATTTATTGGACAATTATCATGATATTGTACATTTTTTATGTGGTCGAAAATTCTCAATCTCTGCATCTTGTATTAAATTGAAACAAATATTGTATAATAACGTGCGAGTGTTCAGAAAATTGACCCCATTCCGAATATTTATCAGATAAACATTTTTTATAGGGCAGATTACATCTTCCAAATCCTTTTGATCTTCCTTTTCAATCAACTTAATAATAGCATTAACATCATCTTCCCCATCATTACTTTCCTCATCTGATTCATTGTCTTTAGATGGTAGAATTCCAGTTTCCATCCAGCAGTTTTTAATTGTAGTTTATTCAACTTAGTTCTATGTTTTTACAACAAAATCAATTGCATTACGAATTGAAACTGATGCTGCTTGGTTATTTAGTTCTTGTGCAAGATCATATGCTTCAACTCTGTTTTTCTACCAAGAGTTTTCAATATTTGGCTTTAAAAGAATTAATAATTTTAGTATCTAAGGGTTGTAGATGTGTAATGGTGTTTGATGGTAAATAACATAATTCAATATTACTAAAAGAAGGAATATCATCTTCTTTTCCATAAGTAGGAGCATTATCTACTAATAAAAGAATGTTTTTTCCCTGAGTACATATTAAACTATTTAAATTTTTTAAATAGTCTAACCAAATTGACTGTTGCATCTATGCAGTTTTATTCCAATAATAATCTACATTATCTTTGACAGATACATCATGAAGGGGTTGAGAATTTTTATAATTATGTATAAATAATGGCTTAAATTTATCTTCACCTGTAGCATTGCATGTTAGTAAAATAAATAGTAACTCTGTTTTTGGATTTTTTAGTTCCAATTACAGGACCTTGTGCAAATGTTTTTGAAGGTTCTAATTGCCAAAAAAGAGCTGGGTAAAAAATAATAAAAGCATTAATAAAAAAAAAGTTTTTTTAAGATTATTAATTGATTTAGATTACCTGTTTCATCACAGTTATAAATATCTTGCAAATCATATTCAAATAATTTTTCAGCAATTGTTGTCCAGTATTATTGTGCTCCGGATGAATCTGGTCAATCCGTCATCTGGATGATCACGTGATGGATCAATCCAGATTAAAAAAATCAGATCATCAGATTATCCGCGGATTGACCAGATTGATTATAATTCTGGCCGAAATTAAGTAATTGGCATAAAATTATCCTTTTTAGGGTATGAGTAATGTTACACAAATCCAAAAAAAGCAATTTTGTTTCCAGCAAAAATGAAATTTTGGGTTTCACAAGAATCCTAAAAAGGAATAATTTCGCTGATCATTCTTTGCTAACAACTTAATATTTTTTAAATGTATTGTAAAATTAATATTACAGTACATTATATACAAACCATGTTAAGATACTTGTTATTGGTCTTGTAGGGACATCGTACAATAGTTAGTATAATATCAATTGTAATATAAATTTATTCATGTATATTTAATATAAATTTTAGCAAATTATTGTAAAATATATTGTAAAATTTAATTATAAAATAAATTGTAAATTTAATTTGTAAAAATACATTGTAGCTTTAATTATAAAACACATTTCCTCTATCCTCATTTAAATACTCTTCTCTTTCCTTTTCTTTTCTAATTTCTTCGTGCAGTCACTTTGCATTCCCATAAGTGTTCATTTCTCCACCATCACTGGTCAGAATAGTCCATTTCGTCCAGATTTCAAATTGACGAATGTTGGACGAAAGTTGATCTAACTTTGGCCGATTGTTGCCAAAAAATTGTTAAAATTATTATGGACGATTTGCACAGTTCGCCTGCCACTTGGCAATCACAAATCGGCAAAAATTCGTTATTATCAGCAAAAATTCGTTATTATCGGCAAAATTCGGAAACAAAACTATTCGTCAAACTTTTAGTTATAAAATATACACAAATTGATCTCGAAACACATTTACGAAAGATTACCAATTTATTTTTTTTGAAATGCCAGTTTTAGTTTATTCATAATAATAATAACCGATTTTATTCAATAATAAATCAAAACAATTAATTATATATTTATTTTAATAAAATTTATTAAATTTATTACCAAAAAGCAGTCAATAATAAGAAATTAATATTTCGCAATAAATCTATCATAAAATGATAAAATGAATCAATCATTATGTTCGGTTTGAGTATTATCATCAGTTTATGACTGCGATTCACGATTTTCAGCCGGAGTATCAGGACCAGAAAAATCCGTATCGACGGGCGTATTTTGAGTTTTGTATGCCCATTCCGGAGCATTTTTAGGGTGTCGTGAGGTGATACAATAGCTTTCGTCATCATAGTTTCTCCTCCTCGTTAATTGCGCCGTCTGTAGAGAAAATACGTGAGTATCCAAGACGTTTCAGAGAAAATTGATAAGCTGTAAAGTCATAAAGTCATTAAAACAAATAAAATTAGTTGATGTTTTTAATAAAATACAATAAAAAAAAGATTATTATACCTCATCGGAACGCTAACTAAGGTTATAAACGATAATTTTTCTTTTACCATCCGGTTGTTCTTTATCCGTTTCTGAGTCTTCAGGTGAATGGTAGCGAGTATCTTTCAGAATGTTTAGGACCTCTGTCTTATCATAATCCTTTACTTGATCGTCATTACGTTTAAAAAGAAAAATAGCACCCTTGACTCTACGCGATTTTTTCTGAAATATAACGAATGTTTAGTATCAATTTCGAAATGACAGTAAAAAGACAGATTCTACCTCGCTCAATCTGTTGTTTTTATGCAGTCTTCTGTTATCTTTATCAATTACACCTCGCTCAACATATAAAAGTCATGCTCTACGATGCTTGTGTAAGGCAGCTAACCAATCGTTTATCTGCTTATACGAAGGACTAAATCGAGGCTTCATAGAAGCAATCAATCGTGGTATTAATTGTCGTAAAATGTCCGCGTTCGTCTCGTTTGTAAATTTTTCGTCGTATCTTAATGTTAATTCGGGAGGCATTATTTTTAATATTACCTTCATTTCAGTCTATAATAATTTATAAAAGATTCGTAAGAAGGATATTCAAATCGTATAAAATGCAAAATCTGTCAATTTCTAACGAACTCTAGCATTTTCTTCGTCAGTTTCAGAATCGTCATCTGATTGATCAATTTGACATCTCGCAACTTTTCTTTTTTTGCCAGGTCTATTATCGTTGTCGTTACTTTCACTTTCTGATGATTCGACATCGGCATCATCTTGGCTTGATATTTGTGATTTGAGATTATTAATCTCGGCTCGAAGAACTTCATTTTCGAGATTGATATACTTATTATGGGAATGTAATTTGATATAATCTTGCCGAAGTTCATTTAATTTGCCTTTAATTTTTTTTAACTCTCTATAGACCTCGCACATTCTGCCTTGTAAATAAGCATGCTCGTCACGGAGCCGACTATGTTCTAAATAACGTAAAATATTTGATAAAAATTCGTTAAGTACATTAAAATGTGTCACAGTTCATTACCTCTCTTCAACTTTTCATAATCACTATTATTGTATCTATACGCTAATGATTCTGATGGTTCAACAGAACTCGAAGAAAAATCATATGGTAAAAACTCTCGTGATAAGGAATCCCTGTGCGGCATTCGAGATAAAGACAATTCTCGTGGTTTAATAGTTCTGGTATGTTGAAAAGAACTTTTCAGAAAATGCGCACTGGCCATTTCTTTATCGGTATGGGATTCTTCCAGATCTCGACTTGTTTTTGACTTTTGACGAGATTCCATTAGAACTTGACTTATATCAAGGACAAATGGATCTCAATAATTTTTTTGGTAAACTTGGCCGGTAGCAGGAGTAGTTGACGTTTGTCCACGAGCCACTTCAACGATTTCTACTTCATCGGACAGTTTGTCTCTATTTGCTGTAAGGATGGTGCCGCAAATATGTAATTGCGGAATAATTGCGATTTACGGTATTGCGGAACATTGCGGATTTTTAAATCTAAAAATCCACAAATCCGCAAATCCGCAATTATCCGCAATCCCGCAAATATTCCGCAAAAAAAACTTTCTTTTTTTTAATAAAATATAATTACTACTAAAAAAAAAATATTTCTATTTATTATTAATAATAAAAGAAATTATTTTACATAAAAAAATTAAAAAAAACGCTGGAACCTATAGTTCCGGCGTTTTAATTAAAAAAAATTTAAAAGAAACCGCCGGAACCTATAGTTCCGGCGTTTTTACATAAAAAAAAATTAAAAGAAACCGCCGGAACTTATAGTTCCAGCGTTTTAATTAAAAAAAATTTAAAGAAAACGCCGGAACCTATAGTTCTAGCATTTTTATTAAAAAAAATTTAAAGAAAACGCTGGAACTCATAGTTCCAGCGTTTTTACATAATAAAATTAAAAGAAAACGCCAGAACCTTAGTTCCAGCGTTTTTATTAAAAAAAAAATTAAAAGAAAATGCTGGAACCTTAGTTCCGGCATTTTTATTAAAAAAAATTAAAAGAAAATGCCGGAACTTTAGTTCCAGCGTTTTTATCAAAAAAAAATTAAAAGAAAACGCCGGAACCTTAGTTCCGGCATTTTTATTAAAAAAAAAATTAAAAGAAAACGCCGGAACCTTAGTTCCAGCGTTTTTATTAAAAAAAAACTAAAAGAAAATGCCGAAACCTTAGTTCCGGCGTTTTTACATAAAAAAATTAAAAGAAAACGCCGGAACCTATAGTTCCAGCGTTTTTACATAAAAAAATTCAAAAGAAAACGCCGGAACCTATAGTTCCGGCGTTTTTACATAAAAAAAATTTAAAAGAAAACGCCGGAACCTATAGTTCCGGCATTTTTACATAAAAAAATTCAAAAGAAAATGCCGGAACCTATAGTTCCGGCGTTTTTACATAAAAAAATTAAAGAAAACGCCAGAACCCATAGTTCTGGCGTTTTTATATAAATAAATTAAAGAAAATGCCGGAACCTTAGTTCTGGCATTTTTACATAAAAAAATCAAAAGAAAACGCCGGAACCTATAGTTCCAGCGTTTTTATATAAAATAATTAAAAGAAAACGCCGGAACCTTAGTTCCAGCGTTTTTACATAAAAAAATCAAAAGAAAACGCCGGAACCTATAGTTCCAACGTTTTTACATAAAAAAAATAAAAAGAAAATGCCGGAACCTATAGTTCCGGCATTTTTACATAAAAAAAATTCAAAAGAAAATGCCGGAACCTATAGTTCCGGCGTTTTTACATAAAAAAAATCAAAAGAAAATGCCGGAACCCATAGTTCCGGCATTTTATATAAATAAATTAAAAGAAAATGCCGGAACCTATAGTTCCGGCGTTTTTATATAAAATAATTAAAAGAAAACGCCGGAACCCATAGTTCCGGCGTTTTTATTAAAAAAAATTAAAAAATATGCTGGAAGCAATAGTTCACGCATTTTTGTATAAAAAACCTATTAGTTCTGGTGTTTTTTGTATGTAAGAAAACACCAAAACTGAATTGCGGAATTACGGGCTACTAACTGCAATTCAACTTCAAAATCCGCAATTAAGGATGGCGCCGAAATTGCTTTTCCAAATCTGCAGTATTGCGGATTTAAGAATTGAATTGCGCATATGAGTTCGCATATCCGCAATGAATCCGCAAGTCCGTAATGAATCTGCAAATCAATACTGTATCGCAAATCCGCAATGAATCCGCAAGTCTGTAATGAATCCGCAAATCAATACTGTATCGCAAATCTGCAATGAATCTGCAAGTCCGTAATGAATCCGCAAATCAATACTGTATCGCAAATCCGCAATGAATCCGCAAGTCCGTAATGAATCCGCAAATCAATACTGTATCGCAAATCCGCAATGAATCTGCAAGTTCGCAATGAATCCGCAAATCAATACTGTATCGCAAATCCGCAATGAATCCGTAAATCAATACTGTATCGCAAATTCGCAATGTTAAATAAAATAATATCAAGTAAAAAACCATCAATTCAAAATAAAGAATTCGTCATCCCGATATATTAAAAATTGTTAAAATTAGAAGTGTTATTTTTATAATTTTTTTTTTGTCAAAGTTATTATACTGAATTAAACATACTATTTATTCATCACAATCAACTTCATCTGATGATGATATCATGCTATACCAAGACTTCTTTGATTCAATTTTATACACTTTTTACTCGTAATATTTCTGGACAATTTTGTCCACTTTTTTTCTATCATTTTTGGACATCCATCGCTTCTGGACAATTTTGTCCACTTTTTTTCTATCATTTTTGGACATCCATCGCTTCTGGACAATTTTGTCCACTTTTTTTTCTATCATTTTTGGACATCCATCGCTTCTGGACAATTTTGTCCACTTTTTTTTCTATCATTTTTGGACATCCATCGCTTCTGGACAATTTTGTCCACTTTTTTTTCTATCATTTTTGAACATCCATCGCTTCTGTCCACTTTTTTTTCTATCATTTTTGGACATCCATCGCTTCTGGACAATTCTGTCCACTTTTTTTTCTATCATTTTTGGACATCCATCGCTTCTGGACAATTTTGTCCACTTTTTTTTCTATCATTTTTGGACATCCATCGCTTCTGGACAATTTTGTCCACTTTTTTTTCTTGTATCATTTCTGGTCACCTTATTCCTCGTATTGTTTCTGGACAATTTTGTTCAATTTTTCTCTTTGTCCAGTTAAATTTACAAATTTTCACATTATTGAAATTTAAACTTCACAATTTACAATTAGGCGTGATCTTAATCAATCAACATCTTGTACTACTAAATCAAACTTTAAAACGATATTGATGACAAACTCTTTTAATTTCAAGTTTTGCTCTTTATAACGTCATGTCAAGCGGTCCTTCTAAGGTAAGCAAAGGTCGACCACCATCAGATGTATGGTGTAATCATATGATACAAGGTAACATGCAGTCGAGAGGACACTATTCAGCGACGTGTAGTTACTGTCGACAATACTGGAGACAAGGAAGGTCCCAAGTCCTCAGTGCACATTTGGCAAACCACTGTAAAAAATGCCCCGATGATGTTTCATTGTATTTTGCCAAAATTGTCAGGAAAAATCTTGCTAAAGAAGAGGAAGAAAGCGCAGATGAAGATGAATCAGATTATCCTAACAAAAGGGTTTGACAAACGGGAATTAAGAATTTTTACGGAGGAGGTAAAATAGAAAAAGGACGGAGTGATGAATTAGACCGGGTGATAACGAAAGCCTACGTGATGTGCAACATACCCTTTAGCACAATCGATAATCCTTGGTTTATCGACATGATAAAGGCGCTGGAGCCAGGATACGATCCACCTTTGCGACGAGTACTAAACGGTACTTTATTGGAGGCGGAATTATCCAGAGTCAATGCACGAGTCAACAATGAATTAGAAAAAGAGTCTAATTTTACTATCAGTAAATCTATAATTTCTATAATTGCTTCAAAATATTTTATTAAAAAAATAACTATCCATATATTTTTTATTAGCTCTTGATGGTTGGACAGACCCTCGAGGGAATAGCTTATGGGCGTTTATTTTGCTGACACCATCGAGAAAGGAATATCTATTACAACTTGAAGACCTTTCTAAAAATTCACATACCACTGAATATTTATCAAAAGTTATAAATGATATAATTTGTAAAGTGGGTATAAGCAAAATTGTCGCTATTGTCAGTGACAATGCTGCCAATGTCGCAGGTGCCCGTCGATTAATCATGAATGAATATCCATCCATTATCAATATACGATGCATCGCCCATTGCATCAATCTGATAAGTAGTGATATTGTCAAAGTAGATCAAGTTAAATGTCTTGTAAAACGAGCAAATATTTTAACAAGATACTTCAAAAATTCAACCCTTGCCAGCACTTGGCTTAAAGAAGCGATTGATGCAAAAAATATTGCAGGTGGAGGGCTGAAAACGTACATCGAAACAAGATGGATGACAGTCCATGAATGTACATCTTCGGTGTACAGATTAAAAGATGCTTTATTACATGTACGTATACTTTATATTTAAATTAATAATAATTAAACCTAATACAAAAATGTTTATTCAATTAGGTCCTGGACAATCATGAACGCGAAATCTCTAATGAAGCTGTAAAAGCAATTTTGAAAAAAAGAGGGTTTTTTGATGACATTCGTATTTTATCGGATATTTTGAAGCCGATAAAAAAAGCAATTCTCATGTTAGAAGGAAGTAATGTAACTTTAGCAGATTGTTATCTGCATCTTCTTCGTATCGCAGCATTTTTTAAGTCAATGCCAACTGATGATTATAAAGAGTTAAGAAACTCTTGTATTAGCATTTTTAATAAGCGGTAATGTATTAAGTTAGTATCTTTAATAGAAGATTCAAAATTAATGTTTAATTTTAAATATTTTTTTAATAGATATAAAGAGTTTGACGAGGATATCTATTTGTTAGGTTTCTTCCTTCATCCTAAATACCGAGGTAATTATTTTTTTTATTGTTATTTAAATTCATTTAATAATATAATTTTGCAAATTTGTTAGGACATGGAATGTGTAATAATCAATTTGAGCGTCTTAGAAAGTGTGCCCTTTGAATCTGGAAAAACCTTGGGCATAAAAAAAATTCTGGATTAGAACTTGATGCACAACTTCGTGCATACTTTGATAATTCTGAACCATATAACGCGTCTTATTCAGTTCATGACACAGCTTACCATTGGTGGAATTCCATAGTTGATGGGAAATTTTCTTTTCTTTCGCGGCTAGCTAAAGTAATATTTTCAATAACCCCACACTCGGCAAGTTGTGAAAGATTATTTTCAGCCATGGGATGGCTCTTTGGTAAGAGACGTATAAATTTGCAACCAGAAACTATAGAGACAATGGCGAAAATATATCTTTATTCTCTCAAACATGCTAAAAAAGACTTAAATTATACAAGTAACGGTGATAGCAGTTCAAAGTTAGATGATGATATT
The DNA here is from genome assembly GCF_026210795.1 of Rhizophagus irregularis. Taxonomy (NCBI): domain Eukaryota; kingdom Fungi; phylum Glomeromycota; class Glomeromycetes; order Glomerales; family Glomeraceae; genus Rhizophagus; species Rhizophagus irregularis. Next base: position 3,665,239 of record NC_089451.1, on the reverse strand, counting down.
CAACTCATGCTGAATACAGTATTTGAAGAAGAAGAAGAAATTATGAGTGAGAATGATGATGATAGTTTTAATGAACATCAATCTGATGAAACAAATATGAATGATGAAACATTAGATATTGAAAGCACGGTAGATCTAGGACCATGGGTTTTTATTGATAATTCTATACTTCCAACTATTACTCGAAGATATGATAGTGATGGCGAAGAGGAATGGGATCCAGAACAATTAAACTAATTCTTTTTTTGACTTTTATTTTGCCTATATAATATTCATATTTGTACTTATTGTGAACATTTAATATCTAATAAATTTGATAGTATTTTATAATGCATATCAACAATTTTGTCCTCCCTTTTTATTTTGGACAAAATTGTTCACTTTTGTATTCAGAAAACTTTATTATTTATTTTGGACAAAATTGTCCACTTTTGTATTCAGAAAACTTTATTTTTTATTTTGGACAAAATTGTCCACTTTATAATCAGAAAACTTTACTTTTTTTTGCTTTAGAAACTTTGGACAGAAGCTTTCCTGTGCAATTTGAAAATATGTAAATGTTACATTTAATTATCTATACATTTAATTATTTATCTAACGCGTATAACTTATGCCAACTGAATATAAAATACATGCTTCTTTGTTGATAATGATATTACCCACTAACCAACATATTCAATGTATTCACTATTTTTTTTATTTATCCGCTATATTAATGAATTCCTCCCCCATAAATTCAACTCTTCTCTTTTTTTTTGTGCAGTACTATCTGGATTAGCAGTAGACAAGATTTCAGAAAGACGTTCGTTCGACAAACTTGAAATTGATCGACGAGTTTCTAATGTAGGAACTTGGGACAAAAATACTTCATAATATTCTTGTTTAACGAAAAAATCGCACTTACGGCACCCAGCTTTCGCAAGTTGCGTACTCGTGATTCCTTCATTAAATAACCTTCGTAATCGATCACATCCTATCCTATTCCTTTGTTCCATTTTGTCGCCAATTTTAAGCACAGACCGCATGAACTGAATAACCCAAGATTTTGTAGTTTTTATATTATTATTAGGGTCAGTTCTTAATTTTTCTCCAAGTTCAAATAGATCATCATAAATTTGGACCAAGGACACCAAATGTAATAAATTAAAAGACTCAGCGGCTATAACAAAATTTTCACATTGTAATTCTTGCCTTCGCCATTGATCGATTCGATCTTTAGCGGATTTCTCATCAACGATTTTGACTGGGTCATCTTTCAGCATTTCATTTAAGTCATTGGATATATCTGATACTTTTAATTCTTCAGAAGCAATGAGTTCGCCATTAAACGATGAATCTGCTAACAAAATATCGTGAAGTTTCTTTCCCTTTTTTGAATAATAACAATTGGGTAGAATTTAATAATTTGGCTTTATCATCGTCGTCATCATCATCATCTGAGAAATTACGTTTTCGTACAATGGATTTTGATAACGACACAGATGTTAATGCTTCTAATTCTTCTGATTCCTCCATTTCTGAAGCTAGTGCTTGTGATTCTGCTGATTCTGCTGATTCCTCCACTGCCATTTCTGAAGGTACTTGTGATTCTGCCACACTTGATTCTGCTGATTTCGCCAATGTCATTTCTGGAGGTACCTCCGCCGATGACTTCATTTCTGAAGTTGGTACCCGTGGTTCTATAGATACTATCACTTCTCTAGTTGGCACTTGTGTTGCTAATTTTACTTTAGATGTTATTGATCTTGTTGGTGGTTTCATTGATGTTTCAACTTCTGTGGTTGATGCTCGTGCTCTCAATCTTGATGCTGGAACTACTTTGTATTGTGAAGGTGGGTTAAATTCATTAATTTCACTGTTGCCAGATTCATCCCTAGTAGAACTTAAATTTGCAGCTTCAGTAGGTTGAAAATTGTTATCCTCATCATCATTAGCAGTACCTAGAAAATTTAGATATAAATATTATAAGAAAAATATAATAATCAAGAACAATTTCAGAATTTGATAAATTTAACTTACAGAAGCTACTAATTTTTGCGATCCATTTATCAATGTCATTATAATAATTCTTTATTGTGTTCCAGCTGCGGTACGCAGGTAAGGTTGTACTGGCCCACATTATGTCAGAAATAGAAACATCATTTTTTATGTGATCTTGTTCGCCAAATTTTTCGATACAGCGTATATTCAAATTCAACCAAATTTTTGTTTCAGTGTCAGAAGTAGAAAGATTATTTATGGATAAATCACTGTTTAACACACGGGCAAGTTCTGAATCGTTGGGTTTAAGATATAATGATGAGCTGGGAGAGGATTCTAGGCACGTGTGTTCAGGTGTTGAATATTGTAACAATTCTCTTAATGATTCATTCACGCTACCAGTTGTACCAGATGTAGTTGAACGTGTATTTTCTGGCTATTATTAGAAAATATATAAATAAACAAATAAAATATAAACAAAATTAAGATATAAATATTAAAATTCATTCACATATTTACCTGTAAACGAATTACTTCGTATCTACCTTTATATAATTCATATAGCGATTTGTAGCGTTCAAGTTCAGCCAAATTACCCTAAAAAGTAATGAATTTTGTTCAGAAATGAAATCATTTGTTCTAAAATGAAATGGTTCTGATACCAAGAGAAAAAAGTGGTCCAGAAACGAAAAGTGGACAAAATTGTCCAGAAACGGAAATTCAAGAGAAAAAAGTGGAACAAAAAAAAATGGACAAAATTGTCCAGAAACGAGAAAAAGGTAGAACAGAAAAAAGTAGACAAAATTGTCCAGAAACGAGAAAAAGGTAGAACAAAAAAAAAGTGGACAAAATTGTCCAGAAACGAAACAAAAAAAGTGGACAAAATTGTCCAGAAATGAAAATTCAAGGGAAAAAGGTGGACTGAAAAAAAAAATTATAAGCGAAATCAAAATCATTTAAAAAGGGCCTTATGGAATACCTTATTGATGAATGTAAAATCTAAAGCCGATTCTTGCAAGTCAAAATAAACGTGTCCCTCATTCTTTTTGAAAGATAATCTTACTTTATCTTGGTCAAAATTACATGATTCAATTTTTTTATTAGACTTAGTCCAAATAATTGACAGTGCTAACGAAATTAATTCTTCGTCTTCAGGTAATAGCTCAACTTTTTTTCCACGAATCTTTAAATTAAGAGCCGAAGAAGGTGTTTTTGACATTTTAATAATAAATTGTTGAAAAAAGTAAATAGAAAAAGAAGAATTTAGATACAATTGTTTTGATGTTTTGATGCATTATAAATTGATTATATTATAATAGAGTGAGTAATAATACTAAATTTGATGATTCGATATAAATATATAGATTGAGTAATGATCATGATACAGTATTTAATTGGCTAATTTGCGGATTTTTTACGGATTTGCGGATAATTGCGGTTTGCGGATTTGCGGATATTTGGACTTCTGAAATCTGCAAATCCGCAATATTGCGAATCCGCAATTAATCCGCAATTGCCCAATTACGGCACCATCCTTAACCTTGACTAAGGTAACATTCAGATTCTTTTGCGACATAATAGTTCGTATAGAGGACCACAAAAGGTGGTTGGATTCTTTAAGCAATCTGGGAATAAAAGAAGCATCTACATACAAAGACCATAAAGAAAGTAATTGAGCACAATCAGTGGCGACAGTAATCTTGGAATTCTGAGAGAGGGAGTCCAGTCCATATAATAAAGCAAAAATTTCTGAGCGTAGAGCAGAAGGAAAAATGGAAGAAATATGATTATAATGGGATTCCAAAATAAATCCATCAGGATCTATAGCAGTCCATGCATAAGCCATCGAGAATACCGGATGACTAGAAGGAGGAAGGAAGGAGCCATCAATATAAAGTGTAGACACCGAAGAAGGGAGTTGGATATCAGAAATCTTAGACATTTGTTCATTCATAGAAGGTGACTGATCCGGGGCAAAAAGATGGAATAATGAAAGAGATTTGGCATAGCCTAGTGAGACAGAAAGTGAAACCGAGCGAGTATCTGCATGTATATAAGTACGAGGTTTCGTAGGATAACGGATCAAACTTGATAAAGGCACGTAGGAGAAGCACTTTTCAGAAGGACATCGTTTAAGCAATGTCTTAGAGGTGGAGAATTGCGGGAGAGCAGAGGCACAACCTTGGCATGCAATAAAATCAGAAAGCAAGTCATCAATTGAAGACGCAATCCAATGTGAAATAAGGGCTTCATTACGTGGAGCAGGATAGGTAGTAATCACATGGCCAACAAGAAAGGAGTTAGTATTACGATTAAAAGAAATAGCCCATTGAGGGTTAAACCAATAATTTCGACTAATATCTATAAGAGAAATAGAAGCTATGGTATGCGAACTAGGAATTCTAAATTGTTGTAAAATAAAAAAGGAGGGTGAATTAGGAATAACAATAAGATTGAACAAATAATTGAACCAAGCAGGCACAGATCCTTTGTTCGACACTCGTTTAAGAAAACGTAAATCTTTCCATGAGAGAAGTCGAGAGCCACATGGTGTAATCATTTGAGCAAGAAAACGAGTGCAGAAATTTTTCTGAACATTTTTCATGGAAGTAAATAAATCTTTCAGTAAAATAGACCAGAGCGAAATCGCTGGACGTAAATCTTTCCTTGGAGGTCAGAATAATAAAGACCACGTGATATTTAAACGAGAAAAGAACAATAAAGAGTTGAACAAAGAATGTGTTCGCAAGGAAAAGGTATGGGACCATGGTTCCAGGTCAATAGTAGAAGGACAGGCATCACAGTCCAAAAAACCTTGGAGATAAGTAATCATATAATTGGCAAAAAGTTTATATGAAGGGTGAGAAAAAATCTTCTGCCATGAAGCCACATGGGATGAAAGAAATCGACCAAATGCTTGTTGGATAGAGAACGGCAACAAGGTAAAAAGCGCAGAAAGAAGAGTGACTGAGGCCAAGCCAGCCTTCTGACGAATAAGAGAAAGCATTGGAGAAACCATGCGATTAATGGTGGATTCAGCAAATAATGTGGATTGTAGACGAAACTCTAGCCTCGGAAGTAAAACAATATTATAAAGATAGGCCACGTGTTGTGCCAAAAGTTTTTTAGGACTAAGTAAAGCAGCCATATCTTTGACCATGGAAACAGTTTGGTTGTGAACAAAACGAGAAGAAGCTGAAAGATTAAACCAAACACCTAAAAATCGAAAAGATGTAGATAAGGCTAATGCCTTTAAAGTAAGGGTATGAGATGTAATTAGAGGAGATGGAGAAAGATCAAACACAATAGTTTGAGAAAATTGTTCAGAAGAAAGAAGGATATATTTGGCTGAATTTGCTTGAGTGTTATTTAAAGTATAAAATTCAGCAGTAATGGAAAGGCGATCTTCAATTCCTCGTTTAGATGAAGCAATTAAAGTAGAATCATCCATAAATGTAATATGCGAAACAGGGAGATTGTGTTGTTCATATTCAATTGGAGAATAATCCAATAATGCAGAAGATTTCAAAATAAAGGGATCACAAGCTTCACGATTAAGTGTAGTAAGCAAAGGATCCAAGTAAATAACCCATAATAATGGAGAAATGATTTCACCCTGGTCAATACCAATTTTCACTCTATATTCAGAAGTATCACCATGATGGGTAATAATTTTATTATTACGTCTTGTAAAAAGGTTGACGATAAATTTAATCAATAGAAACGGTATATGCAGACGGATTAAAGCTAGTCTAAGCATATTTAAATCAATTGAGTCAAATGCCTTAGAAATGTCCTGAGAAACAAGCCATAATTCTTGGTTATCAGATTTGTCAAAACGTCGTTAATGAATAATAGCATCAAGCATCTTAATAGGAATGTCAGTGGAACCGCCTGGTAATCCAGCGAAATTACCACCTTGGAGCACTTGATTGTCAGCCAGGATTTTTGAAAGTCAAGTTGTGACGACCTTAACCACACATTTCCGTACGGTTTCTAATAAAGTGATAGGTCGCGTATTCTTCAATTAGGTGTCAAATTCATGAGGCTTAGGAATGGGATAAACAAGCGCTTCACGCCAATCAGCAGGAATGTCTTCATGAATGAGGCAGGCGTTAGCTAAGACAAGGGATAGACTGAAAGCTTCACCAGTTAAATGTTTGAGCATTTCATAAGAAATTTTGGAAGGACCGGAGGCCTTGTTATTAGGCATGGAATTGAGGGTGTTCTTTCATTCATCTTCCAGAATAGGAGACATGACCGAGTTAAATAATGACGAGTCAATATCAGGAAGAGGAGCATATGCTCGTTGCCATCGAGGAGGAAATGAGTCTGTAGAAGAATACTGGATCAAAGGAGGAGTAACAACCGATTGGAAATGTTTTATAGCAGCTTGCTTGATATCAGAAGGATCAGTAAGCAATGTGGGTTTGGAGTCAATAACCACCAAAACTCTATCAAGGACGATAGAACGATGTTCCACTGATAGGGCTGAAGAAATAAAAGAGCCTGGAGACGTAGAGAAATGTTCATCTCTAAGAGCGGTATAATATTCTATGGAATCTACACGATGTTGATAAAATTGCGTGGAAAGATATGCAGAGACCAAGGCTTTTTGCGAACGCAAAAATTTGATAAAAGCAGGAAGTGGTGTCGTACTATAAATAGGTATAGCATAATCTTTCAAAAGAGATTTCAGAAGAATTAATTGTGTAGACAAAGAATTAATCATCTGGGAAATTTGAGCAGGACGACTAGGCCGAGACGTGGTTAGTTTGAACAATAATCTATCCAAGAATTTGTTGATAGCAATAAGCATCGTAAGCTCAGGAGGATATTTATGGTGATGGGTATTGGATACATGTTGAAATGGTAAAGAATCAATGGCACCACCAAGAATAGAACGTTTAAGAGCGTGCTAAAGTTTGTCCAAAGAAAGAGCTGAGAGTGAAGTTATGGAAGGATGGTGTGTGGTCAAATATAACTCAAGACGTGAGTTTACTTCTATGGAAAATTTGTCCCAAGTATCATCTTTCAATTCTTTGTAAAGAAAGATGGTACGTTGTTCACTTTTCTGTTTTAATCTAGCTTTAGCCAAAGTAGCAAAACAAGAGTTAAAATCAAAGGCCGTTATAAGTACATGGTGATCAGTAAATTGATGATCATTCAACTTGGGACAAGTTTCAACATAAGAGAAAAGACCAGGAGCAGGGAATCCAGGAGATGACCAAATATAATCAAGTCTTGAAGAACTATTCTGATGATAAAAAGTAGGACTAGGACCTGAAATTGAAGAGATATGGGACTGATGATCCGTAAAATATCGAGAAGAAAGTGATCATAAAATTTTTAAATGATGTAGAGGAAGGTGTGAATGTGAAATTTCATCTGCATTAAAATCACCTAGGATGATTACATGATAATTATTAGAATGGGCTTTATCAAGCCAGAAATTAAGTTGGGCAAAAATAGCATCACGTTCTTTATAATGAATCGAATGATAAGGAGGAATATAAACAGAAATGATAGAAATTTTTGTTTGATGAAAAAAAAGATCTAATTTTAATAAACGACCATTCTAAGGATCAATTTTCTGAACATGTTTGTGTAAAGGATGCCCTATGAAAAAAAATCATCCAATTTTTGTACAATATTTGTTCAAGTCCGTGTGGAAATTGTACAATTATTGCAGATTTTTGGATAAAAATAGCTATGAAGCTTTTCAAAGCATATTAAAAGTATGCAATTTTTGTACAACTTAAATTTAAGATATAGAAAATGTTCAATTTTTGTGTGATTTTTATACAACTTAAATTTAGGATACAGAAAACATTCAATTTTTGTACAATAAAAATTGTGATTATTGTACAACTTGAAAATAGACTTAAATTTAGGATACAGAAAGCAATTTTTGGGTAATCCTACTATACTACTTTCCATCTTACCTGTATGGTTACATTTGACCACTTTTAGGGTCGAATAGACCACTTTTAACCATTACAAATAGATTTTCCTAAGTAAAGTGATTTATGCAGTAAGGTTACATAAAATTCAACTGCATATTTGCTTATAAATGGGCATCTTCTGGACCCATTGGTGAAATTTTTGTATCATCTTGTAACTAAAAAAAAGTCAAAAACTTTTTATTAGGTTACACAATTAGTTCTGACCGGAATTATAATTTGGCCAGAATTATGCGGTAAAAATCAACTCTTAAAATTATATATGTTGATCACGTGATCTGATCGTCAAAATAAATATGATGACGCGAAATGTTTTTGTTTATGTTTTTTTAACCTTTTAACTTTTCTTCAACTTTCTTTTAAAATATCAGGTAAGAAAAACTCGTGTTCTTTATCTTTTTATTTTCCTAACTTTTTACATTTTAATGTTACTAACTTGCTTTCTTCACTAACTTCATACTTTTTTTTATTACTAATACTAATAATTTACTTTTTAACACTACTAATTTGCTTTCTTCACTAACTTCATACTTTTTTATTACTAACACTAATAATTTATTAGTACTTTTTAACACTACTAATTTGCTTTCTTCACTAACTTCATACTTTTTTATTTAATACTAATAATTTACTTACACTAATAATTTACTTTCTTCTTTGATAATACTAATTTACTTTCATGTTACTAACATACTTTATTTTATTTTATTTTCTTACAAATTTTTATATTTATGATTATATCAAATTTAGTATTTTATTTATGAAATATTGTGTATATTTTTTATATTTTAAGTCAATAAAAAAAATTCATAATTTCACTTTATAAATTGCCTGTTATTACTGTAAAATTTAACCTATAATTCCTAAAATATGGCCTAAAAAAATTTGGCTCAAAAATCACATAATAATTGTATAAATTCAGGTCAAAAATAGGATAATTATTGAATGAATTACCATGCAATAATTGTGTGATTTATTGCAATTTTTAGCACAATTATTGTATGGTCAAATATACAGAAATCGTAGTGAATTTAATTGAATGATTTTTCAACAAAAATCACACAGACTTTTTTCATAGGGATGGTGAAGTAGAAGACCAACACCATCATGTGGTCGCGAATTAGAGGGGGAAGGAGCCCAATAGGACTTAAAATTATGTTGGGAATATTCATTTTGATAAATAAATTTAGCACTAGAGGAAGTAAGACGAGTATCATTTAAAGATAAAACGCCAAAAGAAGAATGAAGGAAATAATTTAACAAATGCAATTGTCGAACAGGAGAACATAATCCATTAACATTGATTTGTCCAAAGTTAATAAGAGGGGAAGAAAAAGAAGGAGAAGAGGGATTATTAGGACTATTATTATTAGGAATCGCACTATTAGGGGGGTGAAGTCCCTGTGATACACCCGATATAAATTGGTGTTCAATCATTGGAAGGGAAGGTTTTTGAAGGAGAGAAGGAGTCCAATTTTTCCATAATTGAACCAAGTTGGGCAGTAAGACTCTTTTGTGTATTAGTAACATTAAAAATTTCTGATTGCAAACGGGAAGTATTAGCGTCGGGGGTGATATTGGTAGGTCGGGAGACAGGTAAGGGGACATGTCATTTTGATAGGACGGAGTTAGGATCCAAAGCTGAGAAGGAAGCATCAGGAGAAACGTCCATAAGAGAAGAGGAAGTATGGGGAGGAAGGTTGAATCCAGAATTTGTGTCATGGGTTGAAACATCATCCTATCCATTATTATAAGAATGATCTTGATTTTCATGATCATCACGAGGCGGATACAAATCAGAGTCACCAGGGTTGTCATAATTCATCATTGATTCAAGCTCAGATAGCCTATATTCATGGGACGTGATAGTATCATTCATCCAAGAGACAGTTTCCTCGAGAGTATGGAGGGTGTTAGCGATCTCTTTAATCTGCGCCTTTAATTCATCAATAATGCATTGAGGAAGCGTAGGGGTAGGATTGTCTGATGAAGAAGTAGGTGTTGTAGAAATAATAGGATGAGGTCTGTGCGGAGGTTGAGTAGGTCCGGAAGAATTTTCATTGTTCCTGGGATTATTATTATTATTGTTAGTCCGGTTACTACTTCGATGAGTATTGGGACAAGAAGTGTTAGAATTATTATTGTTGTTGTTAGAGCGGGATGAAGAGGAATTATTATTGCGAGATCGAGAATTAGAACGCGATCTTGAACGGGAACTAGAATTGTCACGTGATTGTCGTGAATTCTGACGGCCTCGTCTAGGGCCAGCATTAAAGCGAGAGTAAAGTTTATTAAGGCGATCATCTACTTTACGTGTAGGGCGAGGGCTACATACAGAAGGAGAGCAACCCGAATGTCCGCAGACATGACATAAAGTGTGAGCTTCATTAGGAGGGTGCCAAGTTAAACCTTTGCCACGGAAAGTTACGGTCATTTCTTTGGCAGCTTCAAGAGATTCAAACGAGGAGAAGTTCAAATATACATAGAGTTTAGGCTTGTAGGAGCTGATAGATAGAGGAACGTTAAGGACTTTAGCGTTAACATGAGTAGCAATATCCAACAGATCAGCTTCTTTAATATTCTTTAGGATGCCGGCAAGGATAGCGACATGTTCTCTACGGCTGTCACGTTGGGTTTTCGAGAAAGATGCTGGGCAGACACGTAAAGAATTACCAAGGCAAATGATCGCCCAAATATCATTAAATTGGATAACTGCATCCGCGGAGGAAAACTGGATATGTCCATTATAGTAATGTTTCCTAGGAGTAAGTTTGCACTTAATAACAGTGCCGTATCGGGAAAATGCCTGACGGACTTGAGTCTCAGTTAGGAAAAGTGGGATATCAGTGACGAATATCGACTTCATCTCGTCACTGAGCTTGGCGTCTGCAGGGGAGTAATGACTGAAGGCCAAATCGAAGAGATCGGCACGTGGGAGGTGATACAATCGGTATAATCATCATGATTATAAAAGAAGACAAGGATTTTCTTGTTATCGCCTGATCCATCACATCGTGCGTGAGTGCCATAAGAAGAATAACGGGAGAGTGAACAATCCACCTCGTCACACATAGAGCGATTGGTGGTGAATTTAGCTTTGAACGCGTCAGGCGCGTCGTGTAGGTAGGCTGCAGCATGATAACGAGAGGGCGCGGATTTGATAGCAGCAGCATTACCATTGGGAGATGGTCGTCATTCTGGAACATCAAAAGCGACAGCTTTGCCTTTACCACTGGTGTTAGAGGGAGCATGGATAGAAGCGTCAACAGTTTCAACAGGAGTGGTAATATTTTGAGGAGATGTAAGCACTTGGACTTTGTTGACAGGAAGACCTGAGGGAGCGGTAGAAATAAGGTTGGGAGCCGAAGCAGAAGGTGAAGTTATATCAACATTCATAGCGTCATCAGAGCAGGGACGATGATTTTATGCTATCACATAATATCACATTAAACGCATAATTATGCAATAAATGCATAATTTAAGTTGATCGCATCATAAAATCACATAATTTAATTTATCACATATCAGAATGCATAATCCGCAGTTATCCGCAGTATAAAATTTACTACGGATTATCATTTCGATAATTCGATCTTTTTTTTCTTTCGCAATGTCAAAAAAACCAAAAACTGCATTAGTTCATACCAGATGTAATGAATATAAAGATATTTTCCGAGTTGATGACAGCATTCTTTTTTGCAATTATTGCAACATTTCTGTAGATTGGAAGCGTAAATCTACTGTAGATAATCATTGTAAAAGCCAGAAACACATTTCTAACGTAAAAAGTCAAGAAAAAACCCAAAATAATACACAACTTACTCTTTCATCTACTCAGGCAGCTGCTGAAGCAAAAAAGCAACTTATTGAAGACCTTATAGAGGCATTTGCAACAGCAGACATTCCTCTTGAAAAGGTCAATTCTTTACTTTCATTTTTTAAAAAATACATTAAAAACGGAGGGTCTATTCCTCAAGCTCCTACCCTTAGACAAAATTATTTGCCTAACGTTTTTGACAAACACTTTCAGTCACTTAAACTACTTTTTGATTCAAAACCAGTGGCTATAATTATGGATGAAACCACTGATGACTGTGCTCGAAGTGTTGTCAACACCATTTTTTGTTATCGCAATGAAACAAAACTAGTTTCGGTTGACTTTCTTGAACGTGTGAATAATACCACAATGGGGCAAGTTCTCACTACTATTCTTGCTCATTTTAATATATCCTTCAACTTGCCTCGCCTATTTCTTACGGACTCAGCAGCATACATGAAAAAATGCCATCGTGAAGTCCTATCTCCACTAATGCCTCAATTAACGCATGTGCCATGTTGTGCACATATTATAAATCTTATCGGGTATGTATAATTTATTTCTATTTATAAAGAGGGGGCAAATTTCACGGCATAGCATTTAATATTTTTGTATTTTTTTTTTCTTTTTTCAATTATTTTGTATTTTAATTTTCATGTTCCAAGTATTTATATAATCTAATATGAAAAAGTTTTAATTAATAAAAACAAATTGGTTTTCCTCTACTATATATTAAAAATTAAAGGGATATGTGGAGAACATTACCTCAGTTTAATATTTTAAAGTCTTTTTTGGATAAAATTAAAGAGGTTTTCGTTAATTCTCCTGCCCGAAGAGGTAGATATTTGGCTTATTTGAAAATGCATGGAATTTTCTCACCATGCAAAATTCCTTTGTATAACAAAACACGATGGAACTCTTGGTTTCGGATGGTTTCATATGCAAAGGATCATATTGTCTATTGGCCCTCTTTTTTTAAAGAAGAATTCAATAATGATAAAAAACACAACACTTTGGCTGCTATTAATTCTTGCTTGGAAAATGAACAAGAATTAGGAATAATCACAATCTACCTTAATTTCATTACTTCCTATGCTAAAGAATTTGTTCAGGGATCTTGATTTTTTTCCAACAATTAAAAAAACCAGTTTTTCCTTTTGTAGAATTACGCCTTCAACAGCTTACTGCATATATTGAAACATATAGGAATTCAGATGATTTTGGTCTTTCTTTAGAAAACTTGATTAATAGTCTCCGATTTAATACACATGAATTCTATTCCATTTTTCGAGCAGCATTTGAGGCAGCTTATGCCAAGTTTGCTGCACACATTCCTAATCACCCAGCTCGGCCACTTTTCCATGCATGCCAAGTATTTGACCCCAAATTTATTCATTCTGGAGATGTTTTACGAAAAAATATTCGGCAATATAACAAAATTAAAGAATTTGATAATCCATCAGATGAATTAATACGAGAATGGGGAATTTATTGTGGATTAGACAATGAACTTTTGGGCGAAATGGAATTGGATCAATATTGGGTAGATAAGGCAACGCAACTGCCAATCCTTTCTAATATCGCAATGGATTACATCTGGTTGCCGATTTCAAGTTGTACCGTTGAACGAAGCTTTTCTATGTATAATTCTCTATTAGACAGTGATCGTCAAAACTTGTCTCAAGATTCTCTTAAAAGATTAAATATGATATATTTTAATGGTGTTAAAATTTAGGAATTAAGACTTAGGGAACGGGAATTTAGATTTATGCAATATCACTTTTAAATAAAATAAATGAAATTTTAATTCAATTTACTAATATTTTTATTTATAATAACTTAATTTACACGATTTATTTTCAGTTTTTACTATAATAAAACTGCGCATAATTTTACATAATTACAAATTTTGGTGCATAATTTATGCATAATTGTAAAAAATACGCATTCCTTAAAATGCATATTTGGCTTTTGTTGCATACATAATTCATGATTTATTACCGCATAAAATCATCGTCCCTGCATCAGAGACTAGAGGTGCGCTCCGGATGAATCTGGTCAATCCGTCATCCGGATAATCACGTGACGGATCAATCCGGATTAAAAAAATCGGATCATCGGATTATCCGCGGATTGACCGGATTGATTATAATTCCGGACGGAATTAAGTAATCGGCATGGAATTATCCTTTTTAGGGTATGAGTAACGTTACACAAATCCAAAAAGGCAATTTTGTTTCCCAGCAAAAATGAAATTTTGGGTTTCACAAAAATCCTAAAAAGGAAATTTTTCGCCGATCATTTAATTTCAGCCGGAATTTATGATTAGGTATTTAACTGTTGTCACGTGACGCACGGGTATGTCGATCGTTTCCATTTTTGGCGATACCCGTTCCACAAAAAACCAGTTTTTCTAAATTTAGTTTCCGGTCGTGTAACATAAAATTTCCAAAAAAGGAAATTTTTTTGTCGATCCCGTATAGGATTGATCGGATATCCGGTCATCCATCCGGTCTATTTGACAGATTCATCTGATCAATCCGAATCCGCCTATTAGACGGATTGATCCTAGGATGACCGGATTGACCAGATTCGGAGCCTACCTCTATCAGAGACAACGCGTGAACGTTTGTTAGGAGCGCCAGCGGTACTAGTGGGAGATAAAGGTCGGTCTCCAGAGGGAGTAGAAACAACAGGATGCGGTGGCGGTGGAATATCCGGGTTAATAACAGAAGGAGCTGGAGGTGTAGTCATAGTTTAAAGCTCAGTAAAGAGGAAAGCAACTGGAGAAATATTAATATTTTAAACGAGCACTTAGAAATTTTCAAGCGAAAATTTCAAAAATAAATTTTATTAGTATTTTCAAAAATTCAGGAAAGAGTTGCGATGATCCTCATATTTGGTGATTATGAGCAAACAGTCTTATAACTTTATCTTTTATTATTAATTTTAGACGAAAAGTACAATAAACAAATCGAACAATATTACAAATATAAAATATAGAAAATAAACATAAAAAATAAAAAAGAACTAGCTTCACGATTCATACAAGTAAAGAGATCTAAACAAAATAAAATTAAGTAAAGAAAAACTAAACTATTACAGAAACGCATACCCCATCTTTACCCGAAGGCCAGTGTGAGTCAACTATCCAGCATATTCTAAGATCCAATCCGTTACCAAAAAGAAATCCTAAGTAGAGGCTGAACTGTTAAGCGGCGCCAAAAATCCAAATGTGAAATCCAAGATCCCCCACGGATTATAGAAGAGGAAACCCAAGAAACCCAGGAATCCAAGGAAGCTGTCGCCAAGGAAGGTGTCGAAGAGTCAAGAGGAACGTTAGAGGAAGGACAAAAAATAGAAGAAGGCCCAAGAGCTGTCGATTTCATTTTTTTTGTAATGCCTTGAGCTAATTCCCAATGATGGAAGAAAATGGAACGGCACAACCAGATTTGGACATAAAGGTCAAAATGAAAGTCGTGCAAAAGTGTATCTAAGATAGACCATGTGGTAAGTGAAGAAAAATAAGTTCCAAGAAATTCTGTAAGGGATATCGGTATAAGTCCGCGTGCGAGTCTCAGGCAAGAAAATGAAGGAGGGTCACAGTTCTAACAATCCAGAGCCATAAATTCAGCAGCAAAAAAGTCCGGTAAAGGTATTAAAGATGACGCGGAAAGGAATTTGTCAAGACAAATAGTCTGAAAAACCAATAAAAGTGTTTTAAACGTATTTAAAGGGCTAAATTCTGGTAAGATATAAGGACAAGTCCACAAGTGATCTAAAGTCTCAGGAAGGGAATTACATTGAGGACAAAGCCAACTTGGATTATAAAGATGAGGCTTTCGTCTTTGAAGAGTTGTAAGCGTTGGAAGCATATCCAAAAGTAGTTTGATACAGAAACCACAAAACTCAGAGTGGCCATTCCGAATATTTGGTGATTATGAGCAAACAGTCTTGTGACTTTATCTTTTATTATTAATTTTTAAACGAAAAGTACAATAAACAAATCGAACAATATTACAAATATCAAATATAGAAAATAAACATAAAAAATAAAAAGAACTAGCTTCACGAATCATACAAGTAAAGAAATCTAAACAAAATAAAATTAAGTAAAGAAAAACTAAACTATTACAGAAACGCATACCCCATCTTTACCCGAAGGCCAGTGTGAGTCAACTATCCAGCATATCCGAAGATCCAATCCGTTACCAAAAAGAAGTCCTAAGTAGAGGCTGAACTGTTAAGCGGCGCCAAAAATCCAAGTGTGAAATCCAAGATCCCCCACGGATTATAGAAGAGGAAACCCAAGAAACCCAGGAATCCGAGGAAACTGTCGCCAGAGAAGGTGTCGAAGAATCAGGAGGGACGTTAGAGGAAGTGCAAGAAATAGAAGAAGACCCAAGAGCTGATAATTTCAGTTTTTTAGTAATGCCTTGAGCTGATTCCCAATGATGAAAGAAAATAGAACGGCACAACCAGATTTGAACATAAAGGTCAAAATGAAAGTCATGCAAAGGTGTATCTAAGATAGACCATATGAGAAGTGGAGAGAAATAAGTTCCAAGAAATTCTGCAAGAGAAGTCGGTATAAGTCCTCTAGCGAGTCGTAGGCAAGAAACTGAAGGAGGATCACAATCCCAACAATTAAGAGATATAAAATCAGCAGCAAAAGAGTCCGGTAAGGGTATTAAAGATGATGCAGAAAGGAATTTATCAAGACAATTAGTCTGAAAATTTAACAGTAGTGTCTTGAAGGTATTTAAAAGGCTAAACTCCGGTAAGATATAAGGACAAGTCCACAAGTGGTCTAAGGTCTCAGGAAAAGAATTACATTGCGGACATAGCCAACTCGGATTATATAGGTGAGGCTTTCGTCTCTGAAGAGTTGTAAGCGTTGGAAGCATATCTAATAGTAATTTGATACGGAATCCACAAAACTCGGAACGACCATTCCGGTGAGAGGCAAATTGCTTATTGTTATTGAGACAAAATTTGGTGCAAGCCCAATCAATATCAGAAGTTGAAGAATAGGAATTAAATCTTGGCAATACAGCAAGAGTTAAAAGACTTTTGGCGTCAAAAATATCTCTAATAAATTTCCGGATATTCATATCCACAGGTAAGGAATTAAATTGTAAAATGCAAGGAGCCATCAATGCCGAGGGTGGACAAGAGGAAAGCTGTGAGTCAGTATGAGCGGCTTTGGCTAATGCATCCACATGATTATTCAAAGGATCGTCAGCATGAGCAGGAGCCTTGATCAAGGTAACATCCAGATTCTTTTGCAACATAATAGTGCGTATGGAAGACCACAAAAGGTGGTTGGATTCTTTAAGCATTCTGGGAAGAAAGGGAGCATCCACATATAAAGACCAAAAAGAAAGTAATTGGGCACAATCAGTGGCAACAGTAATCTTTGAATTCCGAGGAAGGGAGTCCAATCCGTGCAATAAAGCAAAAACTTCTGAACGTAAAGCAGAAGGAAAAATGGAGGAAATAATATTATAGTGGGATTCCAAAATAAATCCATCAGGATCTATAGCAGTCCATGCATAAGCCATCGAGGATACCGGATGACTAGAAGGAGGAAGGAAGGAACCATCAATATAAAGTGTAGACACCGAAGAAGGAAGTTGGATAACAGAAATCCTAGGCATTTGTTCATTCATAAAGGTAACCGATCTGGAGCAAAAAGATGAAATAATAAAAGAGATTTGGCATAGCCTAACGAGGCGGAAAGTGAAACCGAGCGAGTATCCGCATGTATGTAAGTTCGAGGTTTCGTCGGATAACGGATCAAACTTGATAAAGACACATATGAGAAGCACTTTTCAGAAGGACATCGTTTAAGCAACGTCTTAGAGGTAGAGGATCGCGGGAGAGCAGAAGCACAACCTTGGCATGCAGTAAAATCAGAAAGCAAGTCATCAACCGAAGACGCAATCCAATGTGAGATGAGAGCTTCATTACGTGGAGCAGGATAGGTAGTAATCACACGGCCAACGAGAAAAGAATTAGTATTACGATTAAAAGAAATAGCCCATTGAGGGTTAAACCAATAATTTCGACTAATATCTATAAAGGAAATAGAAGCTACAGTATGAGAACTAGGAATTCTAAATTGTTGTAAAATAAAAAAGAAGGTGAATTAGGAATAACAATAAGATTGAACAAATAATTAAACCAAGCAGGCACAGATCCTTTGTTCGATACTCGTTTAAGAAAGCATAAATCTTTCCATGAAAGAAGTCGAGAGCCACATGGTGTAATCAGTTGAGCAAGAAAACGAGTGCAGAAATTATTCCGAACATTTTTCATGGAAGTAAATAAATCTTTTGGTAAAATAGACCGGAGTGGAATCGCCGGTCGTAAATCTTTCCTCGGAGGTCGGAACAATAAAGACCACGTGATATTCAATCGAAGAAGAGAACAATAAAGAATTGAACAAAGAATGTGTTCGTAAGGAAAAGGTATGGGACCATGGTTCCAAATCAATAATAGAGGGACAGGCATCACAATCCAAAAGTCCTTGGAGATAGGTAATCATATAATTGGCAAAAAGCTTATATGAAGGGTGAGAAAAAATTTTCTGCCATGAAGCCACATGAGATGATAAAAATCGACCAAACGCTTGCTGAATGGAGAAAGGCAGCATAGTAAAAAGCGCGGAAAGAGGAGTGACCGAGGCCAAACCAGCCTTCTGACGAATAAGGGAAAGCATTGGAGAAACCATGCGATTAATAGTAGATTCAGCAAATAATGTGGATTGTAGGCGAAACTCAAGCCTCGGAAGTAAAACAATATTGTAAAGGTAAGCCACATGTTGCGCCAAAAGCTTTTTCGGACTAAGTAAAGCAGCCATATCTTTGATCATGGAAACAGTTTGGTTGTGAACAAAACGAGAAGAAGCCGAAAGGTTAAACCAAACACCTAAAAAACGAAAAGATGTAGATAAGGCTAACGCCTTTAAAGTAAGGGTATGAGATGTAATTAGAGGGGATGGAGAAAGATCAAACACAATAGTTTGAGAAAATTGTTCAGAAGAAAGAAGGATATATTTTGCTGAATTTGCTTGAGTATTATTTAAAGTATAAAATTCAGCAGTAATGGAAAGGCGATCTTCAATTCCTCGTTTAGATGAAGCAATTAAAGTAGAATCATCCATAAATGTAATATGTGAAACAGGAAGATTGTGTTGTTCATATTCAATTGGAGAATAATCCAATAATGCAGAAGATTTCAAAATAAAAGGATCACAAGCTTCTCGATTAAGTGTGGTAAGCAAAGGATCCAAGTAAATAACCCATAATAATGGAGAAATGATTTCACCCTGGTCAATACCGATTCTAACTCTATATCCAGAAGTATCACCATGATGGGTAATAATTTTATTATTACGTCTTGTAAAAAAGGTTGATGATAAATTTAATCAATAAAGACGGTATATGCAGACGAATTAAAGCAAGTCTAAGCATGTTTAAATCAATTGAGTCAAAGGCCTTAGAAATGTCCTGAGAAACAATCCATAATCCTTGGTCATCAGTTTTGTCAAAGCGTCGTTGATGAATAATAGCATCAAGCATCTTAATAGGAATATCAGTGGAACCGCCTGGCAATCCAGCAAAATTACCACCTAGAAGCACTTGGTTGTCAGCTAGGATTTTTGAAAGACGAGTTGTAACGACCTTAACCACACATTTTCGTACAGTTTCCAATAAAGTGATGGGTCGCGTATTCTTCAACTGTGCGTCAAATTCATGAGGCTTTGGAATGGAATAAACAAGCGCTTCACGCCAATCAGCAGGAATATCTCCATGGATGAGGCAGGCATTAGCTAAAATAAGGGATAAGTTGAAAGCTTCGCCAGTTAAATGTTTGAGCATCTCATAGGAAATTTTGGAAGGACCAGAGGCTTTATTATTAGGCATAGAGTTGATAGTGTTCATCCATTCATTGGCCAGAATAGGAGACATAACCGAAGTATATAAGGATGAATCAATGTCAGAAAGAGGAGTATATGCTCTCTGCCAACGTGGAGGAAATGATTCGGTAGAAGAATATTGGACCAAAGGAGGAGTAACTACCGATTGGAAGTGTTTAATAGCAGCTTGTTTAATATCTGAAGGATCAGTAAGTAAAGTAGGTTTGGAGTCAATTACAACCAAAACTCTATCAAGAACAATAGAACGATGTTCCACTGATAGGGCTGAAGAAATAAAAGAGCCTGGAGACGTAGAGAAATGTTCATCTCTAAGAGCGGTATAATATTCAATGGAATCTACACGATGTTGATGAAATTGCGTAGAAAGATATGCAGAGACCAAGGCTTTTTGCGAACGCAAAAATTTGATAAAAACAGGAAGTGGTGTCGTACTATAAATAGGTATAGTATAATCTATTAAAAGAGATTTCAGAAGAGTTAATTGTGTAGACAAAGAATTAATCATCTGTGAAATTTGAGCTGGACGACTAAGCCGAGACGTGGTCAATTTGAACAATAATCTATCCAAGAATTTGTTGATAGCAATAAGCATCGTAAGTTCAGGAGGATATTTATGATGGTGAGTATTGGATACATGCTGAAATGGTAAGGAATCAATGGCACCACCAAGAATAGAACGTTTAAGAGCGTGCCAAAGTTTGTCCAATGAAAGAGCTGAAAGTGAAGATATAAAGGGATGGTGTGTGGTCAAATACAACTCAAGACGCGAGTTTACTTCATTGGAAAAGGTCTCCCAAACATCATCTTTCAAATTTTTGTAAAGAAAGATGGTACGCTGTTCGCTTTTCTGCTTTAATCTAGCTTTGGATAAAATAGCGAAACATGAGCTAAAATCAAAGGCCGTTATAAGTACACGGTGATCAGTAAATTGATTATCATTCAGCTTAGGACAAGTTTCAACATGAGAGAAGAGACCAGGAGCAGGAAATCCAGGAGATGACCAAATATAATCAAGTCTTGAAGAACCATTTTGATGATAAAAAGTGGGACTAGGACCTGAAATTGAAGAAATATGGGATTGATGATCCGTAAAGTATCGAGAAGAAAGTGATCGTAAAATTTTTAAATGATGTTGAGGAAGATGTGAATGTGAAATTTCATCTGCATTAAAATCACCAAGGATGACTACGTGATAGTTATTAGAGCGGGCTTTATCAAGCCATAAATTAAGTTGGGCAAAAATAGCATCACGTTCTTTATAATGAATCGAATGATAAGGAGGAATATAAACAGAAATAATAGAAATTTTTGTCTGATGGAAAAAAAGATCTAATTTTAAAAGACGACCTTTCCAAGGATCAATTTTCTGAACATGTTTATGTAAAGGATGGCGAAGTAAAAGACCAACACCATCATGAGGTTGTGAATTAGAAGGGGAAGGAGCCCAATAGGACTTAAAATTATGTTGGAAATGTTCATTTTGATAAATAAATTTGGCACCAGAAGAAGTAAGACGAGTATCATTTAAAGATAAAACGCCAAAAGAAGAATGGAGAAAATAATTTAACAAATGTAATTGTCGAACAAGGGAACATAATCCATTAACATTGATTTGTCCAAAGTTAATAAGAGGGGAAGAAAAGGAAAAAGAAGACGGAATATTAGGACTATTATTATTAAGTATCGCACTATTAGGGGGGTGAAATCCCTGTGATGCACCCGATATAAATTGGTGTTCAATCATTGGAAGGGGAAGGTTTTGAAGGAGAGAAGGAGTCCAATTTTTCCATAATCGAACCAAGTTGAGCAGAAAGATTCTTTTGTGTAGTAGTAACATTAAAAATTTCTGATTGCAAACGAGAAGCGTTAGCATCAGAAGTGGTAATAGTGGGTCGGGAGACAGGTAAGGGAACATGTCGTCTTGATAGGATGGAGCTAGGATCTAGGGTTGAGAAGGAAGCATCAGGAAAGACGTCCATAAGAGAAGAAGAGGTATTGGGAGGAAGATTGAATCCAGAATTCGTGTCTTGGGTTGGAGTATCATCCCATCCATGATTATAGGAATGAGTTTCTTGATCGTCATGAGGTGGGTACAAATCTGAGTCACCGGGATTACCGCAATCATAATTCATCATTGATTCAAGCTCAGAAATTCTATAATCATGATTCGTGATAGTATCCTGCATCCAGGAGACAGTATCGTCAAGAGATTTAAGGATAGTGGCGATCTCTTTAATCTGCGCCTTTAATTCATCAATAATATGTTGAGGAAGCATAAGGGCAGAATTATCCGATGGAGAAGTAGGTGATGTAGAATTGACAGAATGAGGTTGGTGTGGAGGTTGAGTAGAACCGGAAGAATTTTTATTGTTCCTATGATTATTAGTATTAGTATTGTTCCGGTTGTTATTTTGAGAAGTATTGGGACGAGAAGTGTTAGAAGTATTATTGTTGTTGTTGGAACGGGATGAAGAGGAATTATTATTGCGGGATCTAGAGTTGGAACGCGATCTTGAACGGGAAGTGGAATTGTCACGTGATTGGCGCGAATCCTGACGACCACGTCTAGGTCCAGCATTAAAACGAGAATAAAGTTTGTTAAGGCAATCGTCCACTTTCCGAGTAGGACGTGGATTACATACAGAGGGAGAACAACCAGGACGCCCACAGACATGACATAAAGTTTGTGCTTCATTGGGAGGGTGCCATGTTAATCCTTTGCCGCGGAAAGCCACGGTCATTTCTTTGGCAGCTTCAAGGGATTCAAATGAGGAGAAATTCAAATATACATAAGGTTTAGGTTTGTAGGAACTGATAGACAAAGGGACGTTAAGGGCCTTAGCGTTGACTTGAGTAGCGATTTCTAACAGATCAGCTTCTTTAATATTCTTAGGGATGCCGGCAAGGATAGCAACATGTTCTCTGCGGCTATCGCGTTGGGCTTTTGAGAAAGATGCCGGGCAGACACGTAAAGAATTACCAAGGCAAATGATCGCCCAGATATCATTGAATTGGGTAACTGCATCCGCGGAGGAGAACTGGATATGGCCATTGTAGTAATGCTTTCTAGGAGTAAGTTTACACTTAATTACAGTGCCATATCGGGAAAATGCCTGACGGACTTGAGTCTCAGTAAGGAAAAGTGGGATATCAGTGACGAACAAAGACTTCATTTCATCGCTGAGTTTGGCGTCTGCAGGGGAGTAATGACTAAAGGCCAAATCAAGAAGATCGGCACGTGGGGAGCTGACACAATCGGTAAAATCCTGTTGATCAAAAAAGAAGACAAGGATTTTCTTGTTATCGCCTGATCCATCGCAACGTGCGCGGGTGCCATATGAGGAATATCGGGAGAGTGAGCAATCCACTTCGTCACACATGGAGCGATTGGTGGAAAATTTAGTCTTGAACGCGACAGGCGCGTCGCGTAAATATGCCGCAGCATAATAACGAGATGGGGCAGATTTTATAGCGGCAGCATTACCATCGGGGGATGGTCGTCGTTCTGGAATATCAAAGGCGACAGCTTTGCCTTTACCACTGGTGTTAGAGGGAGCATGGATAGAAGCGTCAACAGTTTCAACAGGAGTGGTAGTATTTTGAGGAGATGTAAGCACTTGGACTTTGTTGACAGGAAGACCTGAAGGAGCGGTGGAAGTAAGGTTGGGAGCCGAAGCAGAAGGTGAAGTTATATCAACATTCATAGCGTCATCAGAAACAACGCGTGAACGTTTGTTAGGCGCGCCAGCGGTATTAGTGGGAGATAAAGGTCGGTCTCCAGAAGGAGTAGAAGTAGTAGGACGTGGTGGCGGCGGAATATCCGGGTTAATAACAGAAGGAGCTGGAGGTGTAGACATAGTAGAAGCTCAGTAAAGAGGAAGGCAACTGAAGAAATATTAGTATTTAGAACGAGCACTTAGAAATTTTCAAACGAAATTTCAAAAATAAATTTTTATTAGTATTTTCAAAAATTCAGGAAAGAGTTGCGGTGATCCTCATATTTGGTGATTATAAAAAGATGTGACTATATAAAAAATTTCTTATATTTGTATATCATAATTCCTGCCAAAAATTAACATAATTTTAGCCAGAATTATACTTAAAACTTTATTGTATCATAACTTCGCCAATATTAATTGTAGAGAGATGATCTTACCGCCATTCGATTCGTCTTGATGAGACGGTTCTAATGGTATAAAATACTGTACGTCGAAATCCAATCACTAGATTAATTTCCGAAATTAAAAAAATATTAATGGTTTTTGTGTAATAACTCTGCCAATATTAATCGTAGAGAGATGATTTTACCGCCATTCGATTCGTCTTGATGAGCCGGTTCTAATGGTATAAGATACATTGAAATCCAATCACTAGATCAATTTCCGAAATTAAAAAATATTAAATGGGTTTTAAGTAATAACTCCGTCAATATTGATCACAGAGAGATGAGCTTACCACCATTCGATTCGTCTCGATGAGGCGATTCCAACGAGCTATAAATCGTCTTTTTACAATCACTAGGTACTGAGAAATCTAGCAAAATGTTAAATGGCGCAGTAAACGTAAATCAAGAAATATTATAATGCTGATGTTCAACATTTTGTTGAATAACTCGTCAGCCAGTGATCGGAAAAGGATAACTACCACCATTCGATTCGTCTCAGTGAGACGATTCTAACAAGCTATGATACATCTTTGTACGATTATTAGATGCCAAGTTATTTAATATATTCTTTATATAACTGTGATTATAAACAGTTCTTTTTAATATAAGATTTTTGAGGATAGGTGTGATAGTGACTATAGATAGATTGTGACTATATAGGATAAATTTTAATAATAAAGTGTTTTGAACATTCAACTGGTGTGACTATATAGTAGAATGTGACTATAACAGGAGTGACTATAGAGGGAGTTGACTGTATTAGCCAAATTCATAACGACTGATGGAGAAGTCGATCATTATCCTGGACAAATCCAGTATTATTTCAAGCATGAAATTGACTTGCCAAATGGACCTACTGAGCATTATTTGGCTTTTATTAGGTGGTACTGACCAGCAAACATAGCAAATATTCGGTATCATTTTAGTATTGATGATACTGAAGAAATGGAAACATGCAATGTTGAATTATGGAAAACAGATTTTTTTCCTGAAAGTAGGGATTGTATTATTCCAGTACACAACATTCTTTGCCGATTTGTGCCCGCTAAATATAAAATTTATTCTAACCGCAACGCAACTGAATATTTAGCGATAAATCTATTAAATCGCAAGTTTCACATTCGGTAATTTACTAAAAGCTACAGAATTTTTCTTTACAATAATTGTTTAACAAATTTTATGGAATTGGTTATTTAATAATAAATAATACGAATAAATTGATTTACAATAAAATTTGACGAATCTTTAACTTCAGTGTTTTCTTATTTTACTTATATGTCATTATTATTTATTGATATTAATTAAAATTAATTAAAAAATCGGTTAAAAATCGTCAAAAAAGTTTTAAGTCGATCGTTGTTATTAATAAAAATCGATAAAAAAGAAGTATTGGTCGATTTATGGTTTTTTTTTATGTTACAGCTCAACCAAAAATTGACCAAAAATCGACCAGTTGATTTATGCCAAAATTTTTCCGAATTTTGTAATTAGCCGAATGTGTGACAAATAACGTAACGATGATGATGAACTTTTGACGAAAGGTATTAATGCCGAAAGAAATGATTTCGACCAGTGCATTCTTATTAAGGAAAAACAAAAAAAAACTTCTCTAGAAAAATATGAAGCATTAGTAACTGTTCATTAGTATAAACTAAGATAAAAAATACTTACCAAAATCCAAACAAAGAGATCTGAAGAGCTGGCTGCTTAAAAAAAGAAATAATCCAATAAAGGTCTTCCTTAAATAACAAAACTAAATTTTACGTGTTTATATCCATCTAGATGTAAGTACCGTCTGTTAGGATAGATTGCTTGTTACTTGAAACTCAACCTTCATAGATAATTTAAGCCTTACCTTTTCCTTCTATCCTCAAAGAAAAACCTACCTACCAATTCTACCATGTCTAAAGAAATCTGAAGAAAAGCTATCTATAAAAAAAGGAAACATAAACAATTAGGAATATTTCGCTAAGAGAAATGAATTAACTGATTTCTCACCAATATCCCATGCGTCCAGTGTCCAACCATAGTCCAGATCATACTTGAAATATCAAAAGATAGATTGTTGAATTTAGTCTTGATCTTGAATAATAGTACAAGATACCATATGGAGGGTACTCGTCTTTAGTCCAATCAACAGGTTAACTTGGCTTAAATTAACTCTCATACAATCTTCAATATTTCTAAATCAAGAAACGGTACCTCGCTCATTGGTATTTTAAAAAAAAAGTAAAAAAGTGAACCGTTAATAAAACGTTTTGCCAAAAAAAAAATCATTTCATCAAAATCTTGCTATTAAAAAGAATTAAATTCAAAAAAAATAGTCCCAATTTCCTTTCCCATGCATCCAGACCCATCTAAAAAAAGATAGAATTTAAAATACCAATATACGTTTTCATTATAATAAATAAACTAAGATGAAAAAAAAACTTACTATAAGTCCATAATGAAACCTTACTTACGCATCCAAAGAGATTTGAAGAAATATCTATAAAAAAAAGAACTATAGTGACACCTCTCTAAGTGCACCCTCCTTGGGACCATAGTAAAAAAATAGTAGAATATGCACTTAGAGAGGGTGTGCATTTATAGAGAGTAAAATATCAAGAGCTCTTATAAGTTGGGACCAGGCCCACCGTGTACTTAAATAGAATTTATATAGTGCATGCACTTATAGAGGGTGCACTTATAGAGGTGTCACTGTATTAATATTTGTTCATTAATATTAAAGGAAAAATTGAAAACTTACGAAATGTCACATCCAGGAGACCAAAAAGCTGCCTAAAAAAAAGAAATAAGTAACTATTTTTAAAAGACGGAATAAAGAAATTAAAAAAAAATTACTCCCACTAAAGTCTCGTGTCCAAAGAGCCAAAGAACTGCCTAAAAGAATAAAAATTGAAGTGTTAGGAAACGTTTCATTAAATAAATGTTTCGTCAAAGAATAATTCAAAAAAATCTCTACCCTACCAAATTGTTATGCGTCTAAAGACCAATCGTCTAAAAAAAGAAAAAATTAAAACATTAGTATACGACTATACATTTCATTGAAATATATAGCAGCATAGACACTTCTGATTTCTCACCGAATCCCATGTGTTCAAAGGGCGAAATGAAGTCAAAATCTAGAAAAAGAAAGATTAGTATCAAAGACGTCATAAAAAATAAATATACAATAAAAAACAAAAATCTTCCTTTCGCCAAAACCTCAAAAAAAGAAGTCCCAAAACCTACAAAGAAAAAGAACAGCTGTTAGTAATTAAGATAAAAGAATAAAATAGAACACCCACTCAGAAATTAACAAAACCTAAAAAAGAAACACAAAAGAGCAGCTGAAACCCAAAAGAAAAAAGAAATCGAAGCCTACATCTATAAAAAAGAAAGAAGAAAGTTAATAACGAAGACAAAAAAAATATAAGGAAGACCAGAAGAAATGACACTCACTTCCATTTCCAGGAAGAATCGGCAAACCCTAAAAGAAGAGAAAAATGAGGAAAACGAACTGTTAATAAAGTCATTAAAATAAAATAATCAAAGAAGAAAAACTAAGAATTACCATGCCAAAATCCCATTTCTCAGAGAGACCTTAGAGAAACGCCTAGATGAAGAAAGTAAATGAACTGTTAGGAAATGTTTGTTAAAACAAAAACAATTAAAGAAAAAATTTAAATAGCTTACCGAAATTTCATTTCCAAAGAGACCGAAAGAACCACCCAAGAAAAAAAAACTGAAACGTTAAAAATGTTTCGTTAAAATAGATAATTAAGAAAAAAAAATTTCTCACATGCCAAAATAGTCAAAGAACTAAGTCGTATAAAAAAAGTTAAGAAAATAAACTATTAGAAATAGTTCGTACAATAAAATAATTAAATAAAAAAAATGATAAACTTGCCAAAATGCCATGTCCAAGAAGACCGTAAGAAGCATTTAAAAAAAAGAAAAAATTGTTAAAATAGATAATTAACATTTAAGAAAAAAAATTTTTCCCACCATATTCCCATGTATCTAAATACTCGAAGTCTAAAAAAGTAAGAAAACAACTATTAGAAATCATTTGTTAAAATGAAACAATTAAAAAAAAAAGATAAACATAATGGAAATTTGCATCTAAGGAAAGAAATGCTTAAGATTTCTTCAACAAAAAGTGTGGGAGAAGCGGGAAAAGAGAAAGAAAAGAGAAGGGAAATGTAAAAGTAAAGGAAAAGGGAAGGAAAGAAAAAGGAAAGAATGAGAGAGAGACGAAGGAAGGTATGAAGGGAAGTGAAAGGGCATGTCTCCCAAGGAGTATACGCAAAAAAAGGTGAAATTTCCCAGAGCATATGTCTTCCTCCTGAAAAAGGAATAGAAGACAAATGCCCCATCATTGCGTTTGATTTTGCTTCTTTGTATCCTAGCATCATCATGGCCTACAATCTCTGCGAACGAAGGAAAAGGGAAGAATAAAAAAAAGTAAAAAATGTTTTTTTTTAAAAAAAAAAGTGTAAAAGAAAAAAAAAGTGAAAAGAAAAAAAAAGTGTAAAAGAAAAAAAAAAGTTGTAAAAGAAGTAAAAAGTTTAAAAAAAGTTAAAGTCATCGAACTGCGGATTATATCACATACACGTGATATATAATTTTATATAAATAGGCCGCTCTTCGCTCATCCTATCAGTTTTCGTTTTGAGTAAGATCTGAATAATTTTTTTTCGTAATCATTAATCATTTATGCAAGTTCGTTTTAAGTCAAAATCTGAACATTTTTTTTATAAAAGAATAGGAAAAAGTTTGATTGATGGTTCTGGGAAACATTTGGAATAGTAGAGATTCTACACTAGAGAGATTATGTTATAAATAATTAATTGTAAAATTCATTATACAATATTTTGTACAATATATACATAAGTAAAATCTTGTGAAAACATTGTAAAAAATTATAAGATTCGTTGAAAAATGTATCAAAATTATATATTTTACAAGTGATTGTGAATAAATTAATATTAAAAATGTATTGTTAAAAATATTGTACTATATATTTTCAGATTTAAAATACCTTGTACAAGCCTTGTACAAGGATCGCACAATGCATTATGAAAATTTAGCATTGTTAGCAAAGTTTAATTTCAGCCGGAATTTATGATTAGGTATTTAATTGTTGTCACGTGATGCACGAGTATGTCAATCATTTCCATTTTTGGTGATACCCGTTACACAAAAAACCAGTTTTTCTAAATTTAGTTTTCAATCATGTAACATAAAATTTCCTAACAAGGAGGTCGTCTAAAGCGGGGGCAAATCACGTGATTCGGTGTAATTTTAATTAGATTAATTTTTTATAAAGAAAGATTAATAGAAACTTTAAAATCATAATATAAGCGTATTTTTATCTGCTTTGCAAGTTTACTTAAGGAAAAAAAGTGGATTATGAATATTGTTTTTGACTTTACATATGAATGAACGAAACTTTGCCGATCATATCCAAAAATGGATAACAAAATTGAAAAAGTCAAATAAATCAAAAACAGCATTCAAAACCCTACTCTGCGCTCTAAGTAAACTTGCAGAGCAGGCAAAAATGCATTTAGGATATATGTTTAGAATGGTTGAATATATGGTAAAAAGTTTTATTTTATGAAAACAATTTTTTTCGAATTCACGTGATTTGCCCCTGCTTTAGATGACCTTCTAACAAGGAAATTTTTTGTCGATCCCGTATAGGATTGATCAGATATCCGGTCATCCATCCGGTCTATTTGACGGATTCATCTGATCAATCTGAATCTGCCTATTAGACGGATTGATCCACAGGATGACCGGATTGACCAGATTCGGATCACTCTCACTTATAGCAAAGGTAATATTTATTAGTTTACTTAAAATATAAAATATTAAGAAGTTAACAAGAATGTGAATTAATTTAATTAAATATACTAATCATTTTTTTAATAAAAAGCTAAGCAACAGAAAAAAAATCCAATTCAACATGATCCTATTATTATTATTGATGAACCTGATAAATCAAGACAAGATCAGGAGGATAGTGAAATAAATTATACTGCAGATGTTAAAGATAACAACGTGAATAATACAAGTAAAACTGCACTACTGTTAAAAAAAATAATGGTAAGATGAAGGAAGCTTTTTGATCTCAATTTGTAAATATACTAATTAATTTTTTACATATGTGCCGATTTTTGGAATTAGTCTAAATTAAGATTTTTATAAAAATTTAATATTTTAGTAAGATTAACATTACACAAATCTAAATTAAATATGTGTTACATATTTACGTAACTCAGATTTATTAAAAAATAAAAAAAAATTTTTTTAATCAATATTCAAAAATAATGGTAATAACCACTTTTTTTTCCCCATCACTCCCATCACTTTTCCATCATTTTTCTATTCACTTTTATTAAATATGACAAAAAAGTTTATAAGCAAATATAGCAGTTATTTTTAAGTGGTAAGTAAAAGAAAAAACTTAATATTTTATATACATAGATAAGACATATTTTTTCATAATTTTTAGCATTACACAGGTCGAAATATGAAAAATCAGTCACCAATCAGTCATATGACTGATTGGTGACTGATTGGTTACCTATTAGTGACCGATTCTTTCAATCTGTTACCTATCGGTCACCAACCAGGCATAGATTGTCAATCAGTCACCAATTGGTCATATGACCGATTGGTGACTGATTGATTGCTGATTTGTTTACAATATTTGATTTACATATTAAAGTTAAAAAATTAGCATTATAGTCTTATAAAGCAAGTTAAATTATACTTAATCTGAACTTTTGAGTTTATTTTGATAAATATATTAAGTTTATTATTGACAATCAGTCACCAATCGGTCACCAATCTGACATAACCGATTGGTGACTGATTGGTTACTGATTGGTTTACAATATCTGATTTTTATATTAAAGTCAAAAAATTAGTATTATAGCTTTATAAAGCAAGTCAAGTTATGCTTAATCTGAGCTTTTGAGTTTGTTTTGATAAATATATTAAATTTACTATTGACAATCAGTCACCAATCGGTCACCAATCTGACATAACCGATTGGTAACTGATTGGTTACTGATTGGTTTGCAATATCTGATAGTTTTCAAGAATTCAGGATTTTTATTTATTCTTTAATATGAAAATCGGCTACCAAATGAATAGCCAATTAGTAACTGATTGGCTTAAAAAAACATTCATTTAATAAAGATAAATGCATTCTGATTTACAAATTTTTTAATTGTAAATATTGAGAAAAAAAATTATTTCCGGATCATATTATTCGTCCGAAAACCTGTTCGTAGTCGGTAAATTGATAAGTCAAATAGTCAGCAATCGGATAGCAATCGGTTAACAATATTGCTGATCAACTTCTTTTTCTGCAATTTGTGTCACTCTGAATTGAGTGAGATGTGATCCGTAATCTAGATCATTATCCGATTTGAAAAAAAAAATTCTTTTTTATGGACGAAAAAAATTGCCAGACTTTGAAAATTGAGGTAGGGGAGGGCTGAGCGAGGGAGAAGGTTTTTCTTTTTTTTTTAAATATATTTTTTTCTTTTTTGTAGTATTGCTATGGGAAGGGTTCATATGGAATATTTGATAGAAAATTTTTTTTCAGAAATTTCCTAAGATTTGTATAGGATATTTTTGATAAATAGAGATTTTTTTTTTTTTTTTTTTTTTTTTTTTTTTTGATTTCTACGCGTTTGTATGGGAAGAGTTCGTATGGAATATTTTGAAAGATTTTCTAAGAGTTTGTATAGGAAGAATTTGTATGAGATTCTTTGATAGAAAATTTTTTAAGAGATTTTCTAAGAGTTCGTATGGGAAGGGTTCGTATGGAATATCTGAGAGAAAATTTTTTTAAGAGATTTTCTAAGAGGTTGTATGGGAAGGATTCATATGGGATATCTGATAGAAAATATTTTAAGAGTTTTTCTAAGAGTTCATATGGGAAGGGTTCGTATGGGATATCTGATAGAAAATTTTTTTAAGAGATTTTCTAAGAGTTCATATGGGAAGGGTTCATATGGGATATCTGATAGAAAATTTTTTTGAGAAATTTCCTATAGGATATTTTGATAAATAGAGATTTTTTTTTTTTTTGAGATTTCCACGTGTTTGTATGGAAAGAGTTCGTATGGAATATTTTGATAAAGATTTTCTAAGAGTTTATATAAAAAGAATTCGTATGAGATTCTTTGATAGAAAATTTTTTAAGAGATTTTCTAAGAGTTCGTATAGGAAGGGTTCATGTGGGATATCTGATAGAAAATTTTTTTGAGATTTTCTAAGAACTATGTAAAGATCATCAAAAATCAGAAAATTTTTCGTGATACTAATGCAGCATACAGTATAAAAAAGGATTGATAAAAAAAAAATTAAAAAATTTTTTTTTTCTGTTAATTTCAAATATGGTAATATATTTCTCTCTTTTTCACTTTCTTATTTGGCCAATTTATTTTAACTATACATTAGATTCGTAGATTCATATGGGAAGAATTCGTATGAGATTCTTTGATAGAAAATTTTTTTAAGAGATTTTCTAAGAGGTCGTATGGGAAGGGTTCGTATGGGATATCTGATAGAAAATATTTTAAGAGTTTTTCTAAGAGTTCATATGGGAAGGGTTCGTATGGGATATCTGATAGAAAATTTTTTTAAGAGATTTTCTAAGAGTTCATATGGGAAGGGTTTGTATGGGATATCTGATAGAAAATTTTTTTGAGAAATTTCCTATAGGATATTTTGATAAATAGAGATTTTTTTTTTTTTTGAGATTTCCACGTGTTTGTATGGAAAGAGTTCGTATGGAATATTTTGATAAAGATTTTCTAAGAGTTTATATAAAAAGAATTCGTATGAGATTCTTTGATAGAAAATTTTTTAAGAGATTTTCTAAGAGTTCGTATAGGAAGGGTTCATATGGAATATCTGATAGAAAATTTTTTTGAGATTTTCTAAGAACTATGTAAAGATCATCAAAAATTGGAAAATTTTTCGTGATACTAATGCAGCATACAGTATAAAAAAGGATTGATAAAAAAAAATTAAAAAAATTTTTTTCTCTGTTAATTTCAAATATGGTAATATATTTCTTTCTTTTTCACTTTCTTATTTGACCAATTTATTTTAACTATACATTAGATTCGTAGATTCATATGGGAAGAATTCGTATGAGATTCTTTGATAGAAAATTTTTTTAAGAGATTTTCTAAGAGGTCGTATAGGAAGGGTTCGTATGGGATATCTAATAGAAAATATTTTTAAGAGTTTTTCTAAGAGTTCATATATGAAGGGTTCGTATAGGATATCTGATAGAAAATTTTTTTAAGAGATTTTCTAAGAGTTCATATGGGAAGGGTTCGTATGGGATATCTGATAGAAAATTTTTTTGAGAAATTTCCTAAGATTTGTATAGGATATTTTGATAAATAGAGATTTTTTTTTTTTGAGATTTTCACGTGTTTGTATGGAAAGAGTTCGTATGGAATATTTTGATAAAGATTTTCTAAGAGTTTGTATAGAAAGAATTCGTATGAGATTCTTTGATAGAAAATTTTTTAAGAGATTTTCTAAGAGTTCGTATGGGAAGGGTTCGTATGGGATATCTGATAGAAAATTTTTTTGAGATTTTCTAAGAACTATGTAAAGATCATCAAAAATCGGAAAATTTTTTGTGATACTAATGCAGCATACAGTATAAAAAAGGATTAATAAAAAAAAATTAAAAAAATTTTTTCTCTGTTAATTTCAAATATGGTAATATATTTCTCTCTTTTTCACTTTCTTATTTGACCAATTTATTTTAACTATACGCTAGATTCGTAGATTCATATGGGAAGAATTCGTATGAGATTCTTTGATAGAAAATTTTTTTAAGAGATTTTCTAAGAGGTCGTATGGGAAGGGTTCGTATGGAATATCTGATAGAAAATATTTTTAAGAGTTTTTCTAAGAGTTCATATGGGAAGGGTTCATATGGGATATCTGACAGAAAATTTTTTTAAGATATTTTCTATGGGAAGGGTTCGTATGGGATATCTGATAGAAATTTTTTTGAGAAATTTCCAAGATTCGTATAGGATATGTTGATAAATAGAGATTTTTTTTTTTGAGATTTTCACGTGTTTGTATGGAAAGAGTTCGTATGGAATATTTTATAAAGATTTTCTAAGAGTTTGTATAGGAAGAATTCATATGAGATTCTTTGATAGAAAATTTTTTAAGAGATTTCTAAGAGTTCGTATGGGAAGGGTTCGTATGGAATATCTGATAGAAAATTTTTTTAAGAGATTTTCTAAGAGTTCATATGGGAAGGGTTCGTATGGGATATCTGATAGAAAATTTTTTTTGAGAAATTTCCTAAGATTCGTATAGGATATTTTTGATAAATAGAGATTTTTTTTTTTTAGAGATTTTTACGTGTTTGTATGGGAAGAATTCATATGGAATATTTTGATAAAGATTTTCTAAGAGTTGTATAGGAAGAATTCGTATGAGATTCTTTGATAGAAAATTTTTTAAGAGATTTCTAAGAATTCGTATGGAATATCTGATAGAAAATTTTTTTAAGAGATTTTCTAAGAGTTCATATGGGAAGGGTTCATATGGGATATCTAATAGAGAAATTTCTTAAGATTCGTATAAGATATTTTTGATAAATAGAGATTTTTTTTTTTTAGATTTCTACGTGTTCGTATGGGAAGAGTTCGTATGGAATATTTTGATAAAGATTTTCTAAGAGTTGTATAGGAAGAATTCGTATGAGATTCTTTGATAGAAAATTTTTTAAGAGATTTCTAAGAATTCGTATGGGATATCTGATAGAAAATTTTTTTAAGAGATTTTCTAAGAGTTCATATGGGAAGGATTCATATGGGATATCTAATAGAGAAATTTTCCAAGATTCGTATAGGATATTTTTGATAAATAGAGATTTTTTTTTTTAGATTTCTACGTGTTCGTATGGGAAGAGTTCGTATGGAATATTTTGATAAAGATTTTCTAAGAGTTTGTATAGGAAGAATTCGTATGAGATTCTTTGATAAAAAATTTTTTTAAGAAATTTTCTAAGAGTTCATATGGGAAGGGTTCGTATGGGATATCTAATAGAAAATTTTTTTTGAGAAATTTCCTAAGATTCGTATAGGATATTTTTGATAAATAGAGATTTTTTTTTTTTTGAGATTTCTACGTGTTTGTATGGGAAGAGTTCATATGGAATATTTTGATAAAGATTTTCTAAGAGTTGTATAGGAAGAATTTGTATGAGATTCTTTGATAGAAAATTTTTTAAGAGATTTCTAAGAATTTGTATGGAATATCTGATAGAAAATTTTTTTAAGAGATTTTCTAAGAGTTCATATGGGAAGGGTTCATATGGGATATCTAATAGAAAATTTTTTGAGAAATTTCCCAAGATTTGTATAGGATATTTTTGATAAATAGAGATTTTTTTTTTTAGATTTCTACGTGTTCGTATGGGAAGAGTTCGTATGGAATATTTTGATAAAGATTTTCTAAGAGTTTGTATAGGAAGAGTTCGTATGAGATTCTTTGATAGAAAATTTTTTTAAGAGATTTTCTAAGAGTTCATATGGGAAGGGTTTGTATGGGATATTTGATAGAAAATTTTTTTTGAGAAATTTCCTAAGATTCGTATAGGATATTTTTGATAAATAGAGATTTTTTTTTTTTGAGATTTCTGCGTGTTTGTATGAGAAGAGTTCATATGGAATATTTTGATAAAGATTTTCTAAGAGTTGTATAGGAAGAATTCGTATGAGATTCTTTGATAGAAAATTTTTTAAGAGATTTTCTAAGAGTTCGTATGGGAAGGGTTCGTATGGAATATCTGATAGAAAATTTTTTTTGAGAAATTTTCTAAGATTCGTATAGGATATTTTTAATAAATAGAGTTTTTTTTTTTTGAGATTTCTACGTGTTTGTATGGGAAGAGTTCGTATGGAATATTTTGATAAAGATTTTTTAAGAGTTTGTATAGGAAGAATTCGTATGAGATTCCTTGATAGAAAATTTTTTAAGAGATTTTCTAAGAGTTCGTATAGGAAGGGTTCGTATGGGATATCTTTGATTGATAGAGATTTCTTTTTTGTAAAATTTTTTAGGGTGTTTTTGATGGAAATTTTTTTTTTTTTTGAGATTTTCTAAGATTCGTATAGGAAATAGAGAATTTTTTTTTGAAATTTTCTAAGAATTTGTATGAGATATTTTTAATAGAGAATTTTTTAGAATTTGTAACATTAATTTAAAAACAATATAAATTTACATTAAATAAATTAAACAATTTTAAAAAAATTTAGGTCTCCGAAAGTCTAAGGTAAATTTTAATACAAATTTAAAAGTGAGAGACGGTAAAAATTGAAATTTTTTCTGGAGATGCGATATTTATCTATTATTAACCAATTAAAATTCAGTCTGATCTTCATGCACGTGACCTGATCTTAACATGCATATAAATTACCAAACTCGAGTTTGTTTATTTTTCAAAAAATATACACGCTCTTTCTTTTCTGTTTGTTTTTTTCTTATTCTCTTTACATTTTACAGGTATATTAATTATTGTATTTTTGTCATTAAATTTATTGTACTGACTATATTTTATTTTATAATATTAACTTTATTACTTTTTAATATTACTAATGTAATGTTATATTTCTTTATTTTTACTAACATCATCATGTATTTTTCTTTTTTTTTATATATTTTATCAAACTCTTCATAATACTAACTGTATTTATTATTTATTTGTACTTTACTACGGTTACTAACTTTTTATATTTACTCTTTACTATTTATTAAATATTACTAACTTTATCAGTTATATACTACTAACATCTGTTTTTAAAAAAGATTATGAATGGTTTTTATTTTAAATATTAATTATTTATGTTTATTTACACTACTTATTAATATAAATAAATAAAGACACTATGTATTTTATTGTTTGTAGAGTTTATAATTTTAATAAATATTATTATGTGCTGTAATAAATTTTATTATTGGTTATATGATTACTACTAGAAAATTTACCAATTGGTTATTTGACCATAAATTGACCCATAAATTGACCATAAAATTGACCATAAATTGACCATAAATTGACCATAAATTGACCATAAATTGACCATTAATTTACCATTGATTGACTATAAATTGACCATCGATTGACCATAAAATTAACTATTATTCATCACCAATCGGTCACCAATCGGTTACCAATCGGTTACCAATCTGTCACCAATCTGTCACCAATCTGTCACCAATCTGTCACCAATCTGTCACCAATCGGTTACCAATCGGTCATAAATCTGTCACCTATCTGTCAACAATCAGGCAGCCTGATAGGTGACTGATTGGTGTCAGATTTTGGCAGAAATCAGGTATCAATCGGGCAGCCTGATTGGTATCAGATTAGTAAAATCAGGCATCAATCAGGCATCAATCAGGCACCCGATTGGTGACTGATTGGTGACTGATTTGACACTTTTCGACCTGTGTTAATTTATTGTTTTTTCTTTGTAAAAAATACATGCAAATAAAAAATAATTATGATGTAAAATAGTTGTAAAATGAATAATAAGATATTCTTTTTTTTTCAAAATAACTAATTATATATTTGTTTTTTATCTTTTAAAATTATTTTATTAGATTTGTTCTACTAAAATCCTTAAATGGCAAATAAAATCTTTTAAATAAAGTAAAAGAATTTGGGATTCTCTTATGAAAGCATTTTTTAGTAAGAAATAAAATTTTCAGATCGGACTTTATGCAGATGACAAAATCGTGCATTATTATTCCTGGAGATATGCTAACGTCATCATTTTACATTCATTTGAAAGCTGAGAATTTGCTCTATCGTAAGAATCAAAGATCAGGAAAATTGGATCACTGGATGAGGCGTAATTAACGATCAAAGTCAAATCAAATTTAAAAATTAAAAATAAATATATTAGGCGTAATTATTCACAATCCAGTGATTCAATTCATTCAATTTTAGGCTTATTAGATAGACCTCAATTTTCTCTTTCAAATGAATATAATTTCATTTGTGTAGCTTGCATCTACAGGTATTTAATAAATTTTTTTATATCAGATTTTATCAAATTTATAAAATTTTATATTAATAATATAATTGATGATTCCTAAACATCTACATATATTAAACGAATTATTTTAAATTTATTTTAAAGATAAAAGTTGGCATCACCTTAGGGAGCAAAGATCATTCAAATTGAATTACTATATGTGAAGTAATTAATGATCAAATTTAGATAAAATTCAATAATATACTGAATGTGATTACTGAACAACTAGTGATTCAATTCACTTGATTTTAGATTCATTAGATAGATCTCGATTTTCTCTTTCAAATAAATGTAAATTTATTTGTATAGCTTATTTCTACGAAGAATTATCAATGATTTTGTCATGAGAGTTATATTTGATCTTTTAAATTTTAATGATATCTTATATTAAAAAAAAATTAAAAATTATATAATTAATTAGTTTTTTTTGCATTATCTGGTATAAATTTATTATTCTTATATGAATGATAATTTATATTTGCTTTAATAAATTATTTTTGTGTAAAAAAATTAGATTCCAAGGATTGGCCCATATGATTTGATTTTTTTATAACAGATTACCATCTTCTAGAAGGTTTAAAAACTTGCTTGAATCAAAATAAGGAATTATTTCAAACAGTGTATGATATCAAAAATAAGCAAACCGTGTTTTATAAAGAAATTAAAGAGCAATTAAGTGGAATTTCAGAAAAAGTTGATCAATTAATGATTCCTGAAAATTCTTATTGAAAGGTATATATAATTTGTTATTTTATTTATTTTTTCGCTAAATTAATACACATTTTAATATTTTTTAGAATTTAGCATCAAAAACATGCAAGTTCCAATTACCTATTCTTAGTATTTATCTGGATTAAGCTGCATTTCAAAAGAGTTTTGAAGATATACTCAAACAGGATAAACCTGGTTATATTGAGAAACATAGACCCCAATGGATGCATATCTATTCAGGACGAATTGAATCACTAGTAAGTTTTATTTATTTACATGTTATTACATTAATATTAAATTATGAATTCTAATTATCTTTATTTTAGTGCAATGAAATTATTAAAAGTCGCCGTTATGATAAAGCCAAAGATGTTCATACTGCAATGTTTGATATCTTTGGTAATGACTGGTTGATTCAAATAAATACAACTGCTTCAGCTGAAGCTATTCATGAATTTAAAAAATTACGTAAAACTAAAAGAGCATTTCAATGCTTATTTGAAGCTGATGATGATGGTTCTCTTTTATATATTCAAGCGATAAATAATAGAGCATGGGGCAAAAAAAAGACTTCTGAAAAGATACTGCTTTTACTTTAGCTGTATGTGAAGTTGTATTAAATCCAAATCATCCAAAAATATCGATTAGTGATAATTTTTTGTGAAAACGATATGAAGTTTATTTGGTATGTAATGATTATAATGCCATTATTTGGTGTACAATATATTTTATATTAAATAATATTGTAGGATTATCTTTCTACTTCTAAAGAAATCTCAGTAAATACTACCAAATCTATTATAATTGAAGAACTTGGGAATTACCATAAAGTTACTAGTAACGAAAGTAGTGAAGACGAAACAGATGGTGACTCAGCAAATAAAAATAATAAAGGCAATGATCAGAGTAATGGTGATTTTACGCATCAGGAGGAAATTAACTAAAATTTTTATTATTTATTAGTATATATTGTAAATAATGCAAATTAATTTTATATAATTGTATTGCATGTTTCAAATATAAATTATGAATCTTTATAATAAACTAATATATATAGCAACTACAGTCAACTTCCTCTATAGTCACTCCCGTTATAGTCACATTCTACTATATAATCACACCAGTTGAATGTTCAAAACACTTTATTATTAAAATCTATCCTATATAGTCACAATCTATCTATAGTCACTATCACACCTATCCTCAAAAATCTTATATTAAAAAGAACCGTTTATAATCACAGTTATATAAAGAATATATTAAATAACTTGGCATCTAATAATCGTACAAAGATGTATCATAGCTTGTTAGAATCGTCTCACTGAGACGAATTGAATGGTGGTAGTTTTATCCTTTTCAGATCACTGGCTGACGAGTTATTCAACAAAATGTTAAACATCGGCATTATAATATTTCTTGATTTACGTTTACTGCGCCATTTAACATTTTGCTAGAATTCTCAGTACCTAGTGATTGTAAAAAGACGATTTATAGCTCGTTGGAATCGCCTCATCGAGACGAATCGAATGGTGGTAAGCTCATCTCTCTGTGATCAATATTGACGGAGTTATTACTTAAAAACCATTTAATATTTTTTAATTTCGGAAATTGATCTAGTGATTGGGTTTCGATGTATCTTATACCATTAGATTCGTCTCATCAAGACGAATCGAATGGTAGTAAGATCGTCTTTCTAGGATCAATATTGGCAGAGTTATTACACAAAAACCATTAATATTTTTTTAATTTCAGAAATTAATCTAGTGATTGGATTTCGATGTATTTTATACCATTAGAACCGTCTCATCAAGACGAATCGAATGGCGGTAAGATCATCTCTCTACGATTAATATTGGCGAAGTTACGATACAATAAAGTTTTAAGTATAATTCTGGCTAAAATTATGTTAATTTTTGGCCGGAATTATGTTATACAAATATAAGAAATTTTTTATATAGTCACATCTCTTTATAATCACCAAATATATGAGGATCATCGCAACTCTTTCCTGAATTTTTGAAAATACTAATAAAAATTTATTTTTGAAATTTTCGTTCGAAAATTTCTAGTGCTCGTTCTAAATACTAATATTTCTTCAGTTGCCTTCCTCTTTACTGAGCTTCTACTATGTCTACACCTCCAGCTCCTTCTGTTATTAACCCAGATATTCCGCCGCCACCACGTCCTACTACTTCTACTCCTTCTGAAGACCGACCTTTGTCTCCCACGACTACCGCTGGCGCACCTAATAAACGTTCACGTATTGTCACTGATGATGCTATGAATGTTGATATAACTTCGCCCTCTGCTCCTGCTCCCACCCTTACTTCTTCCGTTCCTTCTGGTCTTCCTGTCAACAAAGTCCAAGTGATTACCTCTCCTCAAAATACTACTACTCCTGTTGAAACTGTTGACGCTTCTATCCATGCTCCCACTAACACCAATGGTAAAGGCAAAACTGTTGCCTTCGATGTCCCTGAACGACGACCATCCCCCGATGGTAACGCTGCTGCTATAAAATCCGCTCCATCTCGTTATTATGCTGCGGCATATTTACGCGACGTGCCTGACGCGTTCACAACTAAATTCACCACCAATCGCTCCATGTGTGACGAAGTGGATTGCTCACTCTCCCGCTATTCCTCTTATGGCGCCCGTGAACGCTGTGATGGATCAGGCGATAACAAAAAGATCCTTGTCTTCTTTAATGATCAGCACGATTATACCGATTGTGTCAGTTCACCACGTGCAGAACTTCTCAATTTAGCCTTTATTTATTATTTCCCTGCAGATGCCAAACTCAATGACGAAGCGAAGTCTTTGTTTGTTACTGATATCCCACTTTTCCTTACCGAGACTCAAGTCCGTCAGGCCTTTTCCCGATATGGCACTGTAATCAAGTGCAAACTTACTCCTCGTAAACATTACTACAATGGACATATCCAGTTTTCCTCCGCGGACGCAATTACCCAATTTCATGATATTTGGGCGATCATTTGCCTTGGTAATTCTTTACGCGTCTGCCCGGTGTCTTATTCAAAATCCCAACGCGATAGCCGCAGAGAACATGTTGCTATCCTTGCCGGCATCCCCAAGAATATTAAAGAAGCTGATCTGATAGAAATTGCTACTCAAGTTAATGCTAAGGCTCTTAATGTTCCTTTGTCTATCAGCTCATACAAGCCTAAACCCTATGTGTATTTGAATTTCTCCTCGTTCGAATCTCTTGAAGCTGCCAAAGAAATGACCGTGGCTTTCCGCGGCAAAGGATTAACATGGCACCCTCCCAATGAAGCACAAACTTTATGCCATGTTTGTGGGCGTCCTGGATGTTCTCCCTCT
Organism: Rhizophagus irregularis; assembly: GCF_026210795.1. Taxonomy (NCBI): domain Eukaryota; kingdom Fungi; phylum Glomeromycota; class Glomeromycetes; order Glomerales; family Glomeraceae; genus Rhizophagus; species Rhizophagus irregularis. The sequence continues at coordinate 3,623,214 of NC_089451.1, read as the reverse complement.
GTATGTAATCCTCGTCCCACACGGAAAGTGGACGATCGCCTCAACAAGCTTTATTCGCGTTTCAATGCCTGGGACCGGGAGACGTGGTCGTCAGGATTCGCGCCAATCACGTGACAATTCCAATTCCCGTTCAAGATCGCGTTCCAACTCTAGATCCCGCAATAATAATTCCTCTTCATTCCGTTCCAACAACAACAATATTAATAACACTTCTCGTCCCAACACTTCACGAAGTAACAACAGAACCAACAATAATAATAATTCCAGGAACAATGATAATTCTTCTGGTTCTGCTCAACCTCCACACAGACCTCATCCTATCAGTTTTATACACCCTACTTCTTCATCTAACAATCCTGCCCCTACGCTTCCTCAACATGTTGTTGATGAATTAAAGGCACAGATCAAAGAGATTGCTACCACCCTCCACACTCTAGAGGAAACAGTCTCTTGGATGAATGACACTATTACAGCTCATGAATATAGACTATCTGAGCTGGAATCAATGATGAATTATGACGCCCCTGGCGACTCTGAATTGCATTCGCCTCAGGATGATCATGAAAATTATACTCATTCTTATAATAATGGATGGGATGATGCTCCAACCCAAGACATGAATTCTGGATTCAATCTTCCTCCCAATACCTCTTCTTTTCTTATGGACGTTTCCCCTGATGCTTCCTTCTCAGCTCTGGATTCTAACTCTATTCTATCAAGAAGACACGTCCCTTTACCTATCTCCCGACCTACTAATGTTGCTCCCGGTGCTGACACTTCTCGTTTGCAATCGGAAATTTTTAATGTCACCACTACACAAAAGAATCTTTCTGTCCAACTTGGTTCGATTATGGAAAAATTGGACTCCTTCTCTCCCTCAAAACCCTCCCCTTCCAATGATTGAATACCAATCTGTATCGGGTGTATTACAGGGATTTCACCCCCTAATAGTGCGATACTTAATAATAATAGTTCTTCTAAATTTTCTTCTCCTTCTTTTTCTTCTCCTCTTATTAACTTTGGACAAATCAATGTTAATGGTTTGTGTTCCCCTGTCCGACAATTGCATTTGTTAAATTATTTTTTGCATTCTTCCTTTGGCGTTTTATCTTTAAATGATACTCGCCTCACTTCTTCTGGTGCTAAATTTATTTATCAAAATGAACATTCCTTATATAGTTTTAAGTCCTATTGGGCTCCTTCCCCTTCTAATTCATGACCACATGATGGTGTTGGTCTTTTACTTCGTCATCCTTTACATAAACATGTTCAGAAGATTGATCCCTGGAAAGGTCGTCTTTTAAAATTAGATCTTTTTTTTCATCAAACTAAAATTTCCATTATTTCAGTTTACATTCCTCCTTATCACTCTATTCATTACAAAGAACGTGATGCCATTTTTGCTCAACTAAATTTATGGCTTGATAAAGCCCGCTCTAATAACTATCACGTAGTCATCCTTGGTGATTTTAATGCAGATGAAATTTCACATTCACATCTTCCTCAACATCATTTAAAAATTTTACGATCACTCTCTTCTTGATACTTTACGGATCATCAATCCCATATTTCTTCAATTTCAGGTCCTAATCCCACCTTTTATCATCAGAATGGTTCTTCAAGACTTGATTATATTTGGTCATCCCCTGGATTTCCTGCTCCTGGTCTTTTCTCTCATGTTGATACTTGCCCTAAGTTGAATGATAATCAATTTACTGATCATCGTGTACTTATAACGGCCTTTGATTTTAGCTCTTGTTTTGCTATTTTAGCTAAAGCTAGATTAAAACAAAAAAGCGAACAACGTACCATCTTTCTTTATAAAAATTTGAATGAAGACATTTGGGATAAATTTTCCATTGAAGTTAACTCGCGTCTTGAGTTATATTTGACCATACACCACCCTTCCATATCTTCACTCTCAGTTCTTTCTTTGGACAAACTTTGGCACGCTCTTAAACGTTCTATTCTTGGTGGTGCCATTGATTCCCTACCATTTCAACATGTTTCCAATACCCATCACCATAATTATCCTCCTGAGCTTACGATGCTTATTGCTATCAACAAATTCCTAGATAGATTATTGTTCAAATTGACCACGTCTCGGCCTAGTCGTCCAGCTCAAATCTCACAGATGATTAATTCTTTGTCTACACAATTAACTCTTCTCAAATCTCTTTTAAAAGATTATACTATACCTATTTATAGTACGTCACCCCTTCCTGCTTTTATCAAATTTTTGCGTTCGCAAAAAACTTTGGTCTCTGCCTATCTCTCCACGCAACTTCATCAACATCGTGCAGATTCCATTGAATATTATACTGCTCTTAGAGATGAACATTTCTCTACGTCTCCGGGCTCTTTTATTTCTTCAGCCCTATCAGTGGAACATCGCTCTATCGTTCTTGACAGAGTTTTGGTTGTAATTGACTCTAAACCCACTCTTCTTACTGATCCTTTGGATATCAAACAAGCGGCTATCAAACATTTCCAATCAGTTGTTACTCCTCCTTTGGTCCTGTATTCTTCTACAGATTCATTTTCTCCACGATGGCAACGTGCGTATACTCCTCTTCCTGATATTGATTCGTCATTATACAACTCGGTCATGTCTCCTATTCTGGCCGATGAATGGAAGAACACTCTCAATTCTATGCCTAATAATAAAGCCTCCGGTCCTTCCAAGATCACTTATGAGATGCTCAAACATTTAACTGGAGAAGCTTTCAATTTGTCCCTTGTATTAGCAAATGCTTGTCTTACTCATGGAGATATTCCTGCCGATTGGCGTGAAGCGCTTGTTTATCCCATTCCAAAACCTCATGAATTTGACGCCCAATTGAAAAATACGCGACCTATCACTTTGTTGGAAACTGTACGAAAATGTGTGGTTAAGGTCGTTACAACTCGTCTTTCAAAAATCCTAGCTGACAACCATGTACTCCAAGGTGGTAATTTTGCTGGATTGCCAGGCGGTTCCACTGACATTCCTATTAAAATGCTCGATGCTATTATTCATCAACGACGCTTTGATAAAAGCGATGACCAAGAATTATGGATTGTTTCTCAGGACATTTCTAAGGCCTTTGACTCAATTGATTTAAACATGCTCAGATTAGCTTTAATCCGTCTGCATATACCATCTTTATTGATTAAATTTATCATCAACCTTTTTACAAGACGTAATAACAAAATTATTACCCATCATGGTGATACTTCTGGATATAGAGTTAGAATTGGTATTGACCAGGGTGAAATCATTTCTCCATTATTATGGGTTATTTACTTGGATCCTTTGCTTACCACACTTAATCGAGAAGCTTGTGATCCCTTTATTTTGAAATCTTCTGCATTATTGGATTATTCTCCAATTGAATATGAACAACACAATCTTCCTGTTTCGCATATTACATTTATGGATGATTCTACTTTAATTGCTTCATCTAAACGAGGAATTGAAGATCGCCTTTCCATTACTGCTGAATTTTATACTTTAAATAATACTCAAGCAAATTCAGCAAAATATATCCTTCTTTCTTCTGAACAATTTTCTCAAACTATTGTGTTTGATCTTTCTCCATCCCCTTTAATTATATCTCATACCCTTACTTTAAAGGCATTAGCCTTATCTACATCTTTTCGATTTTTAGGTGTTTGGTTTAATCTTTCGGCTTCTTCTCGTTTTGTTCACAACCAAACTGTTTCCATGGTCAAAGATATGGCTGCTTTACTTAATCCTAAAAAACTTTTGGCACAACACGTGGCCTATCTTTATAATGTTGTTTTACTTCCGAGGCTAGAGTTTCGCCTACAATCCACATTATTTGCTGAATCCACCATTAATCGCATGGTTTCTCCTATGCTTTCTCTTATTCGACAGAAGGCTGGTTTGGCCTCAGTCACTCCTCTCTCTGCGCTTTTCACACTGTTGCCGTTCTCTATCCAACAAGCGTTTGGTCGATTTCTATCATCTCATGTGGCTTCATGGCAAAGAATTTTTTCTCACCCTTCATATAAGCCTTTTGCCAACTATATGATTACCTATCTCCAAGGATTTTTGGATTGTGATGCCTGTCCCTCTACTATAGATTTAGAACCATGGTCTCATACCTTTTCCCTGCGAACACATTCTTTATTCAATTCTTTATTGTTCTCTTCTCGATTAAATTTCACGTGGTCTTTAATGTTCCGATTTCCGAGGAAAGATTTACGTCCGGCGATTCCACTCTGGTCTATTTTACCAAAAGATTTATTTACTTCCATGAAAAGTGTCCGGCAAAATTTCAGCACTCGTTTCCTTGCTCAACTGACTACGCCGTGTGGCTCTCGACTCCTCTCGTGGAAAGATTTACGCTTTCTTAATCGAGTATCGAACAAAGGATCTGTGCCTGCTTGGTTTAATTATTTGTTCAATCTTATTGTTATTCCTAATTCACCTTCTTTTTTTATTTTACAACAATTTAGAATTCCTAGTTCTCATACCGTAGCTTCTATCTCTTTTATAGATATTAGTCGAAATTATTGGTTTAACCCTCAATGGGCTATTTCCTTTAATCGCAATACTAACTCTTTCCTCGTTGGCCGTGTGATTACTACCTATCCTGCTCCACGTAATGAAGCTCTTATTTCACATTGGATTGCGTCATCGGTTGATGATTTACTTTCTGGATTTACTGCATGCCAAGGTTGTGCCTCTGCTATTCTGCGATCCTCTACCTCTAGGACTTTGATTAAACGATGTCCCTCTGAAGGATGTTTCTCTTACGTTCCGTTATCAAGTTTGATCCGTTATCCTACGAAACCTCGTACTTATATACATGCGGATACTCGTTCGGTTTCACTTTCTGCCTCGTTAGGCTATGCCAAATCTCTTTTACTATTTCATCTTTTTGCTCCGGTTCGCTTACCTCCTACGAATGAACTAGTGCTTAGGATTTCTGATATCCAACTTCCTTCTTCAGTGTTTACCCTTTATATTGATGGTTCCTTCCTTCCTCCTTCTAGTCATCCGGTATCCTCGATGGCTTATGCATGGACTGCTATAGATTCTGATGGATTTATTTTGGAATCCCATTATAATATCATCTCTTCCATTTTTCCTTCTGCTTTACGTTCAGAAGTTTTTGCTTTATTACACGGATTGGACTCCCTTCCTCAGAATTCAAAGATTACTGTCGCCACTGATTGTGCTCAATTACTTTCTTTATGGTCTTTATATGTGGATGCTCCTTTTATTCCCAGAATGCTTAAAGAATTCAACCACCTTTTGTGGTCCTCCATACGCACTATTATGTTGCAAAAAAATCTGGATGTTACCTTGATCAAGGTTCCTGCTCATGCTGACGACCCTTTGAATAATCATGTGGATGCATTAGCCAAGGCTGCTCATACTGACTCACATCTTTCTTCTTGTCCACCATCGGAATTGATGGCTCCTTGCATCTTACAATTTAATTCCTTACCTGTGGATATGAACATCCGGAAATTTATTAGAGATATTTTTGACGCTAAAAGTCTCCTAACTCTTGCTGTTTTACCAAGATTTAATTCCTATTCTTCAACTTCTGATATTGATTGGGCTTGCACCAAATTTTGTCTCAATAACAATAAACAATTTGCCTCTCATCGGAATGGCCGTTCCGAGTTTTGTGGTTTCCGTATCAAATTACTTTTAGATATGCTTCCAACGCTTACAACTCTTCAGAGACGAAAGCCTTACCTTTATAATCCGAGTTGGCTTTGTCCTCAATGTAACTCTTCCCCTGAAACTTTAGATCACTTGTGGACTTGTCCTTATATCTTACCGGAATTTAGCCCTTTATATACTTTTAAAACACTTCTATTGGCTCTCCAGACTAATTATCTTGACAAATTCCTTTCCGCGTCATCTTTAATACCTTTACCGGACTCTTTTGCTGCTGAATTTATGGCTCTTGATTGTTGGAATTGTGACCCTCCTTCATTTTCTTGCCTGAGACTAGCACGAGGACTTATACCGATATCCCTTACAGAATTTCTTGGAAATTATTTTTCTTCACTTGCCATATGGTCTATCTTAGATACACCTTTGCACGACTTTCATTTTGACCTTTATGTCCAAATCTGGTTGTGCCGTTCCATTTTCTTTCATCATTGGGAATTAGCTCAAGGCATTACAAAAAAAATGAAATCGTCAGCTCTTGGGCCTTCTTCTATTCCTCGTCCTTCCTCTAACATTTCTCTTGACTCTTCGACACCTTCCTTGGCGACAGTTTCCTTGGATTCCTGGGTTTCTTGGGTTTCCTCTTCTATAATCCGTGGAGGATCTTGGATTTCACATTTGGATTTTTGGCGCCGCTTAACAGTTCAGCCTCTACTTAGGATTTCTTTTTGGTAACGGATTGGATCTTAGGACATGCTGGATAGTTGACTCACACTGGCCTTCGGGTAAAGATGGGGTATGCGTTTCTGTAATAGTTTAGTTTTTCTTTACTTAATTTTATTTTGTTTAGATTTCTTTACTTGTATGAATCGTGAAGCTAGTTCTTTTTATTTTTTATGTTTATTTTCTATATTTTGATATTTGTAATATTGTTCGATTTGTTTATTGTACTTTTCGTTTAAATTTAATAATAAAAGATAAAGTCATAAGACTGTTTGCTCATAATCACTAAATATATGGGTTGGTCACCCTATCTTGGTGGTAAGTCACTGAGACCCTCATTAAGCCTGAGTATGGTGAGGTCGCAGGTTCGATTCCCATGACCACGGAAATAAAAAGGATTTTACTGCGGACGCTACAACCAATAGCGTGAAGGTACAGGGATTAGTGTAGTTGGACTGCATCATGGTGAATTAGTGTGTACGGTTAGGTTGCACATTTCAACTAAGGGTCATGGTGTCCTTCTAATGTTCCCTATGAGGCCATTGGCATGTGTGCAGTCCTGTCCTTAAGGTCACTACTATACCTTAGGGGGGACTTCCTGTCCGGGTGGTCACTCTACGATACCGCTTGGGGTCAGTAATGGCTAGATGGTCATCCTAGATGGTAAAGCTGAGGGTGCAATGTCTTAGTGGTAGTTTGACCTTCTGTTAGGTCATAGACCAACCAAGGTGTTCGTGCACAGACAGATAGCTTGGTGATTGGGTTCGATTCCGCCCTTCTCTGATGGGCCCTGGTTGGTGATTCCTGGTGGTTGATACCCACCATAAGGGATGATCCTGGGTAACACCTACAAGCTTACTGTCCAGGTGGTCACTACAAAGTATACCACTTGGGGATTACAACTGTACTATCGGTGGTGGGTAATCGCGGGCTGTAGTGGCCTTTGAGTGAGACCTGTTATCTAATATGGTGGTATGGAAGGGGTCTAGATGTCTGAAGGTTATCTAACGAAAGTCCTCCGTGACAGTAGTAGTGGTGAGGGGTTATAATAGTAGCCATTACAGTATCATGCAACGGATTAAAGGATGAGTAGGGTGGTGTTCAGCAGATTCAAAGGCCTTCGGGTCCCTGGGATAAGTCCTTACGCTTTGGTTGTGATGTTGAATTGTTCCTGTTAAAAGGTGGCGGGGATGGTTACATCATGGCTTAGTGAGGATGATGCAATGAACAACCTACCTCCATAGCCTTCAATAGAGGGTGCGGAAAGTAGTGGCCACTAAACTTACAAAACACTTGTAAAATAATCACCAAATATGGACTGTCCCAAATGTGTGACTATAAAGAGAGTTGACTGTAATAAATAAAAATTGTTATAAATTATATTCTTAAAGATTCTTTTAAACCTTTAAGAATTCTATAAAAAATTTTTTTTTAGGGACCCTTTAGAGCTGGAAAAGGTTCTTTATGAATCCTTCTTAATTAGATGATTTTTCAGAATCTTTAGGGATCCATATGCCAAAAAATTTACTGATGATATTAGAATAGTTCTTCTTTATTTCTTTGTATTTAAATGCTTATCAATGTATAGATCTCTGATTACTCCTCTTTATGAAATAAAATAAATAAATAACAATTCCTTTTAACAAATAGAGTTTAATTCTTTTTATAAAATTAAAATTCAATCATAGAATAAAATTTTATTTAAATTTTGTTAAGTTCCCATTATAGAGGTTCTACGCCATATTATTTTTTGACATAATTTTATATAAGTTAAAATTAAAGCTCTGATGGATAAATTTATTATATTCAATTATGCACATTGGCCATTAATAGAAAAGATGTAAAATAAAATATATTAGTGGGTTGCCTGGGAGGAAACATAATGCATCAGATCCAGGAAATTCTCTGGGAAGGTGCATCAGTCCTGTGTAATTTTTTCGAATTATGAACCCGGCAAAAAAAAGGCTAGAAAAACATAATTAATACGTATTTGCAATAAGATTCCTATACTTATCTTTGATTACCCTCTGTAATGAAATCAAGATCTCTACCAGCCCTAATATTTTGGCTGAAAGGCAGATCTGATTAGCACGACTTCACAAATCCAATACATGTGAGAAAATATTGTTAAATAGAGGACTTAGTGAAAAAAATGGGTATAACTTTATTTTTTTGTATTATTTTTCATTAACATTTTGACTAAAAGGTCATTATAAGAATACAATATAAATTTGCTTCTATCAATCTACAAATATTTGCGTTATGTGAACATCATTGAAGCAGATTTTCATAATTATCACTGAACTGCCCAATAAGTTGATTCACCTGTGGCTGTTCATCCAGTCTACAAAAATCTCTTATCAATATTAATCTTTTACAAACCGTCATGTTAAATAATTCCTGCTCTGACATATCGTCAACTATATCTGACATCCTGTCCTAGATATATGGTCAAGAAATTTCGCTTTCTTTTTAAGAGGTTCAGGCAATTTTACATCATAAGTGATGCCTTTCCTACTAATTCATTAAAAAATGACTCTTCTTGAAGTACAAACTCTTTAATTATCGCCAAGGCAATATCACGATTACTAATATTGCATTTTACTATGTATTGTTTTTTGTCTTCTATTGTCATGAAGTAGTAAATGTTCCAATAGTCATTGCAATCCATTAAGACAGTCATTGCTTTTGTAGAATAGAGTTTATCTATTAAGAATAACCCTCCCATGGCCTGACCCTCATTAAAACCCTCTACTTTTTTCTTAGTTTCGATCCAGACACATGGTGTCCCACTTGGCTCAATAGAAATATCTGTGCCACCCGTTAATGTGACGCCAGCTTAGAGTTTGAAACCGGTTGTATTTTTGGAAACCAGATTTTAAACAGATGCAACCAGTTCGACCCTTTTCAAATCGGTTTTTACAAACCCAGTTGAAACCGATTTTAGTACCCGGTTTTATATTTGTTTAATTATAATAAATAAATAATAAAGTAATAGTTAGCCGCATCTGAAGTCATGTTCCTAGTTTTCAATTATTAACAATTAACTTATGGAATTCTACTATGATCTACATCCTGGATTAGAGTTTCCATTTTTGCATCCGGCTTACACTGATTTCAAAATTTACGGGACACGTGACAAATTACAAAATTCTATTTGCTGACAACCCGCATGAATTTGTCAAGTGTACAGTACACTGTAATTTTAGCCAGAATTAAATGTGATCGGCATATAATTGGCCGAGTTTATAATTTCGGCTAGAATTACAAAACTTGTGTAACACAATTCCAGAATTTGTGTAGCATAATTTTCTATAACTGATAAAAATCCCGGTGGCTAAACTATTTACCCGGTATCACGTGATTTATAATTTTGTAATTCAGGCCGGCACTATAAAGTTTCGATATCACACCGGGTTGAACACCCGGTTGCACTCGCTTTAAACGCAAACCGGTTTTTGCAGCATGAATCCGGATTGAACTGAATCGTAAAAAAAACGGGTGGAACCGGTTTAAAAACTGGATGGTGCATCCGGTTCCAAACTCTACGCCAGCTCTTTACAAATACTGTTGATGGTTTTTTTGCATATAGACATCCATTATATAGAATTCTCTCGGTAAATTTAGTGCATTCTTAAACCATGTCACAACATCATCCATCTATTGATCTTCTGCAATATTCATTTCTCACTCGAGCGCATCATATGGTATGGATTTAAGTGATTGGAAATCTTCATCTAAGAGCTAGATAATGAAAGCATAGCGGACATTCCTATTTTATTACAATTTTGTTGATCATTTGTCAATCATTTGTGTGATCTTATCACATAATACAAGTGCCGTCCATTATTTATTAACAGATAACAGGGAAAAATTTTACTTAATACATGGCAAAATAAAATAAAATAAATAATTTACCATTGTATTTTCAAGATCTAAACAAAAAGATTTTGTTCTTTTATTAAAAGTCTATTAATAACAAATAATTAGCTAAATTCTCTATAAGCAAAAAACCTGTATTATAGACCGAAACCCTGTATTATTTTTTTTGTAAATTATATATGATAAAAGGAATGTTTATGCAAAGTTTTAAGTTTCGGCCTTGCATATTCGGCTCTGGCCATCAATTTTTGTCTGGTGATCAGCCAAAATTTCAAATTATCACATATTAATAATATAGTATACAAAAATTAAAGAATTATATTAAAATTATTTAATTAAGTTATGTAACAATTAAGGTGCCACACTTTTGATTTATTTTGTTAGGAATTTACTTTGCTAGATACTTTTTTAAAATTTTTAATTGTTTTAATAATAAGAAAAAGGTGATCGGCAAATGATCGGTAAAGTGATATAAAGCATGTCCGCTATGCTGATAATGAATAAGTGATAAGTGATAAGAAACACTCTAGATAATATAAAAAGAGAGTGCTTACTACTATATTCTTTAATCCAACATCATCCATAATTTTTCTCATCACTAAGGTTGCTTGCCGAAACCTAAGGGTTTAGGCAAGATGGCGTTTCGCCAAAAAGTGAAATTCTGCCGAAACTATATTAAAGTTATATTAAAAAACTAGCAAAACTTTGGAGAAAGGCGAAACTGCTGAAATTTATTATAAATGCTGAAACTGCCAAAACTCTGCCAAAACTATAATAAATCTATAGTAAAATTTTGACGAAACTAATTGTAGGATTTTGAAGAGGTTTAGACAAGCAACCTTACTCATCACTGATTGGAAAAGGTCTGATACCAATATTTTATTAGGTGTTTACCAAGAGAATTCATTACGCACTGCACTTCTAACAATCTCGGTTAAAATATCTGGTAATTCCTCATATTTACGCTTTAGTGTTACTTATAAAATGAAAAGTCAGAATTACCTCAATTATAAACATTCCCGCTGAGATAATTTTTTTAATTTTTTTACACTTCTTATTGCAACAATCAACAGGATATTATTTGCTCATTACTTATATTCTTTAAGAGTTTCAATCAAATAAGTGATTGATTTTACAGGATCACGAGGTAAACCATTTTGAATAAGATTTTTTTCGGTTAAAAGAAGGAATGCCTGACCAGCTACCTTATTCTTTCTGATTATTTCAATATCCTCATTATCCAGGTCAAGATCTTCTTATTTCTCGCATAAAAAATTTATAACATCAGTTCGCTTCCACTTTTTGATTTCTTTACACAGGTCGAAAGCTAAAAAATCGGGCATATATCCTATTGGTAACTATTAAACTAATAGGTTAGCCAAAAATTAGTAATCAATAGGGCATATACCCGATTGATAACTATGTAAAAATTTAGGCTATCCGGATTGAAAGGATTTATTAATTTAAATAAATTAGGTAATTATTCAATAGTCATCATTTGGTTTATTACTATATGTGAAACTGAATCCAATAGGAATAAACTGATTGGTAGCTATAAATTAATCTGTTGGTCTAATAATACCATACATATATATTACATTATTTTACCGAATTTATAATATTTGACAATACATTTGATATGAATATTCACTAAGTATACTTGGCAAGTATAAAATAAAATAACTGATTTATTACGATTTATTAATAATAGAAATTATAAATGGAACTTCCTATTAATCGGTACTACTGCCATATAAGTTTTCGCCTTCCATCTGCTGTTATTGTTATTGTTATTTGTTCCGATTGTAAAATTAGTAGGAATAAACCGGCTATAAATATTATGAATTGGAATTATACTATCACGAGACATTTCATAAAATTCATTAAGTTTTCAGAGTTCAATATTAACACTGCGGTCATCGTCCTGTTCAGCTCGGCAGTAAAATCTAATTCAATAATCATTAACCGGTAGGTACCATTTGACGTAAGCAAGTTTGTGCGTTCTTTCACCAATAGTTGGAAGTCGCAATACATGCTCAAAATAAAATTGCACTATTCCTGGATATAATTCTATCGATTCGTTATTTTGGGTAAATTTTGCTAAAATATAAGAATTTTTCTTATATCGAGATGCTAGCGCGGATCCAAAAATTTCAGCTGCCACTCGAATTCTTCCGCATTGATTAATTATTGGTTGAACAACTACATACGAATCATTCTGTAAACCTCGACTGATCAGATTTGACATGGAGCTGAATTCAACATCTATCTTTTCACCATAAACTTCATTATAATAAGTAATCAACTGTTCATACAAATTGTTGGGTAAATCAACACGGTTTTTAATTGGACTTAATAAATTGCCCGGATAAATTTCACTGCCAGTGATCGTATCTTCTAATTCGCTGCAGAAAATCCGTTTGAACTGCACCAATTCTTCTGATCCGAGGTCATCATATGCCGCTAATGAACCAGTTGTTTGCTGAGGTTCAATTAACTTAAGACCATTAACAAGCTTCTGGTTGCCCAATTGAATAGATATAAGATCATTAATTCTGCAATTCTGCACAATAATTCTTAGCAATTCCGGTTCAATATATCATTTTGAATTGGGATAGGAACCTAAAGGGCAAATTTATGATATATTAATTAAAATCTGAGACATTCATTATTAAAATATTTACCTAAGATCCCATTCATTCGTTCAAACGAATAACACCAAAAAGAGTATATTGGACCATAGTCACGACAGCATTCGGCTATATGCAAAGAAAGGTGTATATTTAGTGTAATTAAATTTTCACCATAATGTTCTTCAATGAGTTGACCAATTTTGAGCAATCTGTTATGGGCCTCATTTATTTCATTGGTATTAATGATTCGGCAAACCAACAAGGAACAGGCTCTTACGAAATTTCCTAAAATTTCACGATCATTCACTGATAGCAAATCTCACATTATTGGTGTTGAATATACCAAAATGAAGGTTTTCCACTGATCAGCAGTGAATCCAGAAAAACCTTCCCCTGTCAATATTTTATTTGGAATTCGACCCATGTCGGCTGGCAGTTTAATAGTTTCTGCTCGTTTTTCCATAATTTTAAGATCGTCCTTAGATATTTTTCCTCTATCAATCCATAAACGTTTTACAATCCAGCTGGCAATTCTGAGAAATAAATTATGCATTGGGTCTACGACGCAATGTCTGATTGGATTGAAGTAGGGTAATCTTAACAATTCTGTCCACCTAACAAGATTATTTGAAACATGCTGATTTCTTTCATCTTTTGTTTTGCAATTACGCCATGCAATAGCATTTTGTCGGAAATCTTCTAAATCCCTTAGTTTAAACCAATCAGTCATATCATCGAAATTACCAAAATTACCATTGTTAGCTCATTTGTAGCACTGATGACAAGCTGCCAACGCTGATATATGGCCGCATAATTTTCTTGCAGCAGAAATATCGCGATAATTGCCATTCGTACTGTTTTGCCAGTTGGATTATTCAGCGTTTTTATAATAACTCCTGTCCAAAATTTGAGTAATTCCGTAACAATTGGCGATAAAAAATGATTTATGTTATCTGAATGTACTTCGTGCGGTCCTGGAAGTAGTTCTAGGATTAGCATATTCTCCTGTCTAAATCAGATTTTACGAGAAAGATTGCATATTACCCCATAAATCACACCCGTGCTATATATTGTTCGATCGAAAGGTTGAAACCAATCGAGGTTAATCATTATTCTTAGATTGGAATCAGCGAGTTCGGACGTAAAAAATAAGGTATCATCTGACTTGAATGTTTTCCAAACCTCTCCATCATAAATGTCTGCTAATATATCTCCGTTAACATGCCGATTTGCCCATTTTGCTAAATTTTGTTCGAAATTAGGACGTTGATACATAGTAAAAATTTGTGTTTTTAAATCTGGCATAGGGAATACTATGCGAGGACGCTTTATATAACCATTATTTACTGGAACGTTCTTTAGCAATTCCTCTCCACAAACCTCCCTATACTTTTTCATCAGATGTTTAGGAAACTCAACTTGACTACACTTGAGTCCTGGTGACGCTTCCGTTACTTGTTCATTTTGTCCTAAAATTTCCCCAATTTTATACAGATTGTTACATTTCGGGCACACAGCATATGTTTTTGTTTCCTTGTTAATGCGTAGCAATTTCTTTGCAGAATAGGATGAGGATGGGAAATTAGCAAATCTTTTTGGATCAGCATCTTTCAATACTTGGCTAAAGAATCCAATCAAGGAAGATATGGAAACTTTGGAATGACGGAATCTTGATTGATACTTAAATATCCATATAAGTATCCAAGATTCAGAAAATTCTACATCTGAATCAGCACACATGAAATCTTCATCATCGCCAAAATCCTCTAATTCGGGAGCAGCGAATCGTTCATCATCAGAAGTTTCATTATTCAAGTCTTCACTTTGGTCGTCATCAATTGGTGAGTTGAAGCCAGTATCTTCGTTATCAAGTTCATCAATCAATACATCATTAACAGCCGATTCCACTGCTTTAAATTTCTCTTTTCTTTTTCGTTTAGTCGGGATGTGAATTGGTTCTTATGATTCGGATGTTGATGAACTTGATGAACCCGATGAACTTGAAGATGCGTTTGAAGTTTCATCATCATTATTGTCTATTTGAACTCGCTTTGATACTGATTTACTGATCTTTGTAGATCTTGATGAACGATTCATCTGCTCATATTCAGCCTCGTGTTTTACTTTTGTTCTTGGATCAACTAATTTTCCGTTACATTCATCACAATGACATGAGACTTTTTTTCTGGGTTTGATTGCAGGTTTTGGTGGCATATTATTATCAATTGCAATATATCAGATTATAACTTATTATTCAAGATAGAATCGGTACGCGTTATATCGGAATTGACTCAATAATTTTTCTTAATACTGAAAGTTCGCTGTTACGTTAATCAATCGGTATAAAATTCATATTAATTAAGTAAATTTAGTATAGTATTAGATTAATTATTCCGATTTATTCAAAATTAAGCAAAATTCAGTATAGTATTGGATTATATTACTCGATTTGTTTGGAAAATTAAGCAAAATTTAGTATAGTATTGGATTATATCACTCGATTTGTTTGGAAAATTAAGCAAAATTTAGTATAGTATTGGATTATATCACTCGATTTGTTTGGAAAATTAAGCAAAATTCAGTATAGTATTGGATTATATCACTCGATTTGTTTGGAAAATTAAGTAAAATTAGTATAGTATTGGATTAATTATTCCGATTTTTTTGAAAAATTAAGCAAAATTCAGTATAGTATTAGATTATATCATTCGATTTGTTTGGAAAATTAAGCAAAATTCAGTATAGTATTGGATTAATTATTCCATTTTTTTTTGAAATTGGCAAAGTTTAGTATAATATTAGATTATATCACTCAATTTATTTGGAAAATAGTTTAATTGTATAAGTTAAATAGTTTAATAGTATAAGTTAGCTTAATAGTATATCCAGAGTAATTAAATTGATCAAAATATAAACTGATCAAAAAAATAGACATAAAAAGGCCATTTTTTCTTAAAAAAAAAATTCTCCCTTTTTCTCGTTTGTTAATTTTTGATACAATAATAATTCTTTTACAATAATCTTTTATTATGGAACAAAGTCATAAAAGTGATAGGTCAGGTAGAAGCCATACCAGATCACATACTAAAAGTCGTCGAACCAGCAGAAGCTGAACAAAATCACATCATCGAACTGGCAGAAGCCGTACCAGATCACATACTAAAAGTCGTCAAACCAGCAGAAGCCGAACCAGATCACATCATCGAACTGGCAGAAGTCGTACCAGATCAAATACCAAAAGTCGCATCCAAAGTCATACCAATGAAAGGGAGAATGGTCCATTCCATTTGGTTTTGCCCCCTGAATTGGAGCATGCCTACGAAATTGGTAAGCTTCATTCCAATCAGTTACATTCTGTACTGTGTAACATATTTATGTATAATGACGAAACCTCAACAATTATATCATCTATTTGTTAACGATATGAAACTATTTAACGCTTTTTCGTCTGTTTGTTAACGATTATCTGAGTATTTAACGAAACCTCAACAATTTTATCATCTATTTGTTAACGATATGAAACTATTTAACGCTTTTTCGTCTGTTTGTTAACGATTATCTGAGTATTTAACGAAACCTCAACAATTTTATCGTCTATTCGTTAACGATATAAAACTATTTAATGAACTAACTATTTACCAATTTTTCATTTAAGAAAAAAATTCAAAAATTTCTACTAGTGAAAGCAATCGGTTGACATATTTGCTAGAATGTTTGAGGAAATATGATGAAGATAATCAAACTAAGATATCAGAATCGAGCGCCACACTCCAGGATACATCGTCATCATCCATTAAAGCTTCCAACATACCTACCGAAATTGTTTTTTCTGATAGTAATGAGAGCGGTAAAGAGCAAACATCAAAGATATCAGAATCAAGCGCCAAACTCCAGGATACATCATTATCATCCATTATAGCTTCAAACAAACCCACTGAAATTGTTTCTTCTGATAGTAATGAGAGTGGTAAAAAATAGCAAACATCAAAGATATCAGAATTAAATACTAAACTCCAGGATACATCATCATTATTTGTTAAAGCTTCCAACAAACCCACCGGATTTGTTTCTTCTGATGATGAGAGCGGTAAAGAGCAAACATCAAAGGTACCAGAATCGAGTGCTAAACTCCAGGATACATCATCATTATTATTTATTAAAGATTTTAGGAAAAAACCCACCGGATTTGTTTCTTCTGATGATGAGAGCGGTAAAGAGAAAACATCAAAGGTACCAGAATCGAGTGCTAAACTCCAGGATACATCATCATCATTATTTATTAAAGATTTTAGGAAAAACCCCACCGGATTTGTTTCTTCTGATGATGAGAGCGGTAAAGAGCAAACATCAAAGGTACCAGAATTGAGCGCCAAACTCCAGGATACATCATCATCATTATTTATTAAAGATTTTAGGAAAAAACCCACTGGATTTGTTTCTTCTGATGATGAAAGCGGTAAAAAAGATCATCAACCAAGTAAAAAGAAATCCAAGATGCCCGAGAAGTCTAAGAAATCATCTTCCATTAAAGCTTCTAACAAATCTACTGAGATCGTTTCTTCCGATGATGAAAGCCACCAACCAAAAAAAATAGCAAGAATAGCAAAAAGAAATCCAAATCTAAGAAGTCCAAGAAGCAAAGAAAACGAAAACAATCAACTTCTCGATCAGATTCTCGGTCAAATTCAAGTTCAGAGAGAACTAGCGGATTGGAAACTGATTCTAGTCCAGCTGCTTCCAGGAAAGTAACTTATTACAGTTTAACAGAATTACCAAAAGATACGAAAGATAACTTGCGTGTAAGTAATTATTTAATTTCGAATTTATTTAAATGCATGAAACTAACACAAATAAATATTTAGCGAGAAGTAAAATGGAATATCAAACGAATGCCTACAGGCAGTCAACTCGATATCAATAAAACTTTCGAGTCGCAGAAGGATCTGGTAACGAAAATAATCATTCCCGCTCTATTCAAAGTGTTAGATACCAACGCGTATCCGGTTAGCGAAGGTGTGCTATACGAAATGATTCATCAGTGCCACCGCCATCAGAGAGAAGATTTATTAAAAAAAGAGAAATCCGAATCTGAGCGAACTGAAGAAACCAAAAGAAAACATGGCAATTCACGCTGAAGCGAGGTAATATTATATTAATTGAGTTTATTTATGAAACATTAGCTAATTAGCCATTAAAATTGAGAGAATAGAAACGAATAAGATGAACGAACATGGTCAGACATTTACAACTATTAGACGATCCAATTGTCTCAAAGTTAAAGAAATCGGAACTCAATCCAATCATGTTAGAAAATGCGTATTATAGTCCGGAGGAGTCCGAAGTTGATTCGGACAATGATTCAAATGAAAATCGTATTGTAATACGAGATATCAAGTGGAGAAGCGATTGCGTAAGTAAATAATTTTCGCAAATTGTACATTATATTAGCTACTTTGGTAATCTGATTGTATTTTTTAGTTGCGAATGTTTTTAAAAGACTATTTGGACGTATTATTTTATTAGCAAACAGTTGATAAAAGAAGACGAAAATAAGTTTTCAATAATTCTCAGTATGCTCTGGGGGAGGAAACTGCTCCATTAAACGCACCTCGATGGACGAGATCTGGATACAAAGGATCGATGTTATCGATTATAACCGGGGAGTTAAAGAAATATAGAGAAAATGATGATGATGATGATATTGGACACCATTCAAGAAAGAAACTATAATCGGTTGAAGGGATCCATAATGTCAAATAAAATTCTTATTAAAATTCTTATATAAAATTTAATTAACTATCATAATATATTAGTCATATAGAATATTTTAGACTAGTAGTATTAATATTACATTCTGCTAATTTTACATCTAAATATATAATAAATTGAAATTAATTAATTGCGTGTAATATAAATCTGATATAATAAATTGATAAATTAAGTAGCAATTTGGAATCAATCGAAAGCATGTATTGATTCTATATTTTGATTTTTTTTACAATCAGACATAGCCTATTGATTACTTTTTAATAAATTATGTGTATATATTGATACAATTAACCAAAATGACATCAATCAGTAAGCTTCTAAATAAGAAAAATGGATAACAATAGGTTAATCTAACAAGTAAATAAAAAAAACTGGATAACAATAAGGTCAATCCTATTGATATCCAGTTGCGAACGAATAGGTACCCTATTGATAACCTTACCCTGCATGATTGGGGCCATTTTATAGTTACCAATCGGGTACCCTGCAAAAATAAATAAAAAAAATCGGGGACCATCTAGGTCCTTTTAGGATAGCCTAGATGGTCCCCGATTTGGCAGCTTTCAACCTGTGTTAACGCTTGGAGTAGTTGAAGAAGCTTCTCTATCTTTTGAAGTTAGGGAAACTTTGGTAGATTCAACACCCTCCATAGAAACTGATTTGTCATTAAGAGATGATGCTATTTTTTTGGACTTTCCTTTATTTTTTGAAGAAGTACTAACATTGTTAATTTGAACATCATCTTTCAAAGATGGAGCAACTTCGGTAGGTTCAACATCCCCCATAGAAACTATTTTGTCGATAACATGAGTTGCTTCTTCACAAAATAATACTCGTAATATACAAGCTTTACTGTAGATAATTCTCTACTTTTTAAAGAAATACCAACATTAATAGTTTGAAAGTCCTCTTCTGAAAATGGACCAACATTGCTAATTTGAACGTCTTCTTTCGAAGATGGAACAATGTCAGTAAGTTCAACATCCTCCATAGAAACTATTTTGTTAATAACATGAGTTGCTTCTTTACAAAACAATACTCGTAATATATATGTTTTTCCTGTGAACGGGAGGAACGATGTTTCTATACTTTTTGAAGAAATACCAACATTGATAGCTTGAACGTCCTTGGGAACTGTGTTTTTCTTTTTTTTCTGTTTTTTCGATTTTTTTTTGTCTGATGACATCGTTTGGAAAAAGTATTATGGGCACAGCATCATTGATTGACGCTTTAAGTGGTTTTGATAAAGTAGAATTTATCAGCCGATAATGATCAATATGATGAGAATTAATCACTAAAGGAGTATTTATTAAAAAAATGAATTAACTATTACGCAATTTTTCAATCGTACATTTAACCGTATTTGACTAAGTGTGGGGAAATGTTATGATTTACGTATTAGGCTACTTGCCTATTTCATACCAGAATTTTTTTTTTATGGAAATGACAATGTAATCAATACAAGTTAATTTACTAATTGTGAGTATTGCACTACCAACTTAATGTTCTCATTTGTACGACCTAAAAATTACGTAACATTTTTTAATGAGAATTCGTTGGAGAATCAATATCTAATCATTTTTTTTCATGTACTGATAATTTACTATGCTTATGCTTATGAATTTTTGTCAAATTTCTGTATTAGAGTCTATCTCTATCAGTCACTCAAAGTTTTTTTTTCTTTTTGGCATGTATCAATTTCATTATTACAAACTTTATAAAAATAATAGTCTTCTTAAATTTTTCTAATAATTATGGAAGTTGCTAATGCTTATGTGCAAGTTGGATCTGATAAGGTGGTTGGAAATGCATGTATATGAGATGATAAGAAGTACAAAGACCAAGAAAATCTCTTAAAAGGTAGGTAAAATTTTCAACTTTACTTATTTACCAAAATCATAGGCTTTTCATTATTTATTATTTAATTTTGTAGCAATAAAAACTTTGAATAGGTCGATTCAACAAGACTCTAACATCACTAAATACTTTAAAGAAAGATGTGATAAGAATAAAGTACTTTTTAAAGACCTCAAGTAAAACATTCTTAATGAAAACTTTAATGAATATATGGGATCCTTGAAAAATCTAAAAGGCAACATCAATTTTTTGAAACAACAAAGAACCATTAGCAAAAATCTCATTGTTCTCACAAAAAGTTTACTAAACAACCTAAAAACAAAAAATATCCTGATTTTATATAGGGGTTATATAAGCTATTTTAATAGACATTTAAGAGGTCAGTTGGATGCTAATTTGTGAAATAGAGCATATTCAGCTGTCAATAAAAAGTAGAAACTGAAATGGCTAATTATTCTAATTCAGAGAAAGATGATGTTTCAAATTTAGAAATTGCATTAGATAATGTTCATTTGATACTTAAAGAATATGAACTATTGATATTAATAAAATATAGAAGTAATTGTAAATTTCATGAAAATAGATATCAAATATGAATAGAGGCATGAAAAAAGTTAGAAAATAGTTCATTTTTTAAAGATATGCCCTATAAAAAGTATTATACCACTGGTCGAAATAGGACAATTCGACCTAAATTTGACCAGGTCGAATATAAGTCGAATGACGATCTAACCTGTGTCAAATTAAGGTCGAATTTTCAGGCGCATTTAGGGTGCCAATCATCTCAAATTCGAAAAGGATATTTGGCTAAAATTAGACTCAAATTCAGAAAGGATATTTGGCTAAAATTAGACCTATATTAGGACGTTATTACATATTTGTTCGACCCTAAAAAAAAAAACCATATTCGACTACTATATGTAAACCGAATATTATTGATAAATAGAGTTTTCAAGGACGAATAATAAAGCATAGTATAAGCAAATAAAACCAGTTTATTTTATATTTTATATATATTGACGTATAGTAATATAATTATATAAATCAACCCATGTACATAATAATATATAAACCCCAATAAACCAACCATATTAAGCCAAAAAAAGAAATATAAAATATACTAATAATACCATATAATAAAAAATAAACCCAATAAACCAACCAAAAAAAAGAAATATAAAATATACTAATAATATTCGTCGGTTTCAAAGATTTCATAAATTTCCTTGTCTTCTTTTGCTTCTTTTGTGGCTTTTTCTTTGCCTTTTCGACTCCTTTCGGCTCTTTGTTGCTAATATGATATAAACAAAATTAATTAGCGATATTTGCGATGTAAAAATATTAAAAACAATTCAACTTACTGTCGTCGAACTTTCACCAATCTCATCCAAATCTTCGGGTCTAATCGAATTCATTTCCGCTGAATTTAACAAGAAATCCGAATATGGCTCCGTTAAATTCAACTCCATTGGCTCACAATCTTCGTAAGATTGAATCAAATCATCAATCATATCATCAGCCACGTCATATTTGCTAACGTCGTTTGTTTTGTTAGTTTCATCAGTTTCGTACATTTTCGCTTTATCAAGCGCCCATTCGGGCGCATTCTTGAGAGGTTCACTAGACGTAAAATACATGTCATCATCATAAATTCTCTCTCTTTGCTTTTTTGTGTGTTGAATATATTCTGCTTCAGGGTCCAATACGTTTCGTAATAGGTATTTTAACTATTTAAAACAAAGATAAACTTTATATATCGAATAAATATTAAAATAGGTTAATAGCAATAATCACTTTAATACCTTGTTCGAACGCCATTTCTGATCGTATACATGCAGGAACCACTTGTTATTAGGCAATTTCTGTCTTGATTCGTCTTCGGAATTCAATTGCTCAATCGAATGACAATCATTCTGTAGGAGCATTGGTAATAATTCATCTTTATCGAATTCCTGTATGTTGGCATCATTTCTTTCGTATAATTTTATTGTGGCCTTTACTCGTCTATTTTTTTTCTGTCGAATATATAAAGATTAATTTCAAATGACTAAAAAAAAAGAAGTGTATTAAAATAAAATACTCCTCACTTCGGACAATCGCGCATTTACGTGCATTTTTCGATCTACTTTGTCTAATTGGCCTGATTGTCATTTCTGTTGTCTATCTCTTTTATGCTTGTGCATCGATCGTAACCAGTCTGACAATTGGGTTACCGACGGATTATAATGTCCACTCATCAACTTCTTTAATTCAGGTATCAATTTTTCGTATATCTTTACTGTCTGTTCACTGAAAGTCTTACCATAATCCAACCGATATTCTTCGGGTATTTGACCTTTCAAGAGGTTCTTCATTTCAGCCTAAACAATAAGAGGAAATAATAAAATAATAAAAGCTGTATATATACATTAACACAATTCGGCTGCAAATAGTCTTGTAAAATTCTTACTCTTGCATCTGTAGCGGTAACTTCATCAGGAGATTCCTCTCTCGATTTTAATCTTTTATTGGAACGTTTTGGTGAATATTGCTGCGGAGGATTAATAATCTTTTGAGGTATGTGAAGTTGTTTGGATTGTTGAAGTTCTTCTCAGAGAGCTTTATTTTCTTCACATAATTCATTCGATTCGTTACTAAAAATTTCATTAAAATCCCGTAACATGGAGTTCTCCTCCTCGATCCTACGAACATGGTCTTCTAAATTATCTATTTTTCGTTTCATTCCGGCTACTTTGGACTTTTCTTGTTTTAATTCGTTCTGTAGTCGAAGAGTTTCTTTTTTTAAATTTCCTAACTCAAAATTACCTATTTTAAATTATAAGGACATCATGATGTTGGTTAAAGTAATTTATTAATATTTATTATTAGCACTTATAAAATATAAGGTATATTGGTAAAATGCATTTGAGTATTTACTTAAAATACTAATAAAATGTTTAATAAATTAAATGGTTAATAAATATTAAAATTTAGTACTTATTTAATATATTAAGCATTTATTGCTTAATAAATATAAAATTTTAATGCTTATTAAATATTGCTATTCAGTAAACATAAGGTTTCAGTTGGTCTAATATCATGATGGATATGTAACAAACAGATGTAATATAATAAATATCAAAATATAAAAATAACAAATTCGATTTACCCGCTTCTTCATTACTTGGTCGATCACTTCTTGGTGCTCCTTCTTCATGATGTGAACGATAACTTTTTGGTACATTAATATTAGGATATTTTTTAATAATATCTGAAGCCGTTAAATTTCGTTGAGATTTAGATTGAGTTCGACCTATTGAGGCTGAAATATCTGGCGGAATAACGAGTTTAAAGGGAGATGAAGAAACTGTAGTATTAGTATTTTGTGGTGTTAGTGTTGACGAAGTAGTAATATTACGTGTCGATAGTGTTGACGAAGTGGTAATATTACGTGTTGAAGAAGTAATATTTCGTGATGCTGATGCTGACGATCGTGATGCCGGTGTTGAAGTGGCAATATTTGGAGGTGTTGGTGTTGACGAAGTGGCAATATTTGGAGCTGTTGCTGTTGAAGAAGCAATATTTTGTGGTGTTAGTGTTGACGAAGTGGTAATATTTCGTGATGCTGATGTTGACGATAGTGATGCCAGTGTTGAAGTGGCAATATTTCGTGATGCTGATGCTGACGATCGTGATGCCGGTGTTGAAGTGGCAATATTTGAAGGTGTTGGTGTTGACGAAGTGGCAATATTTGGAGGTGTTGCTGTTGAAGAAGCAATATTTTGTGGTGTTGATGTTGACGAAGTGGCAATATTTCGTGATGCTGATGCTAACGATCGTGATGCCGGTGTTGAAGTGGCAATATTTGGAGGTATTGGTGTTGACGAAGTGGCAATATTTTGTGGTGCTGGTGTTGACGACTCAGCAATATTTGGTGGAGAAGTATTTGGTTTCGATGGTTTCTTACGAGTCATTATTGGTTTTTTTTTCAAAAAAAAAAGAAAGAGATTTTTTGTACGGACGAGGAAATTGGTCCACCTTTTATATCTATTTTTTACTATCAAATTAGACTCTCAACAATTAACGATCAATTATACTTAAACATTTGTATCAAATTAGACTCTCAACAATCAACGATCAATTACACTTAAACTTTCGCATCAAATTAGACTTTCAATTAATTAAACAGATCAAATCAGACTTAAACTTTTTCATCAATCAGACTTAAACTTTCGCATCAAATTAGACTTTCAATTAATGAAACTGTTAAATCAAATTAAATAGTATGGTGATACGTATGTTTTATTTTTAAATTCCTATACTTATTCAATTTTCGTTCAATTTTTTGTCTATTTCGTCCAATTTTCGTATAGTTTTTTTAATTATACCATCAATATCACTTTAAAAACGGAATATAAAAAATCACAATATTACTAAAAATTCGACATCACTAAAAATTTGATATTAATAATTACAATTTTATTCAACGTTGTGGCCATAAATACTGGAGTAATCGCATAATATGGAGGAATAATATGGAATAGAAGATCAAACGATAGAAAGTCACATGATTGGATAAAATTGACCGGAAAGGATAAACTTTTAGGAGAAGGAATGATCTACATGACGTAATGTTTATTAAATGATTAACGGAGAACCAATAGATCAAGTAGGGAGTCGATCGATGTGGTTTAGCAACCAGTTTATCAAGTTCAACAATAGGAACAATTAGGAGGAGTAATCATAAGCCACAAATGATAAATCATATAAAAAGGAAGGATAGCGAATTAAAGGAACAAAAAAATAGGAACATGTAAAATATTGATGAACTGCAGCCGCAGTAGAAGAATAGCTGACGAGACGCAGTAGAAAAGATAGCACAGCCACAAAAGATGGATCTTTACGATATAATATTTGAAAGATTATTTTATTTTAAAGAAAAGATAGCGCAGCCACAAAAGATGGATCTTTACGATATAATATTTGAAAGATTATTTTATTTTAAAGAAAAGATAGCGCAGCCACAAAAGATGGATCTTTACGATATAATATTTGAAAGATTATTTTATTTTAAAGAAAAGATAGCACAGTGCAAAAGATGGATTATATCTTTATGACATAATATTTGAAAGATTATTTTGAAGAAAAGATAGCGTATTAAAATAGTATAATATATTAGAAAAGATAATATATAAATAGCATATAAGATAGCACATAAAAGGGAAAACATAACATAAAATATTAGAAAGAAATAAGAAGTAAGAAAAGAAAGAATAAGAAAGTTGGTTTAAATAGGAGCGGAATGGAAGGTGAATTCCACAGTCGTCAGATACGATGTAAAACTTTAAGTAAATTAGTTAATTGTGAATTTTATGAAGAATAAATAAAATACCCTTTATATGAAAATTAATTGTTTCGATTGTTTTTGTTACTATTTTCTTATGATGAAAAAGTAATTTTGTTTAATTAATTATTAGTAAAGCGTAATGTTATTTTAAAGGTAATAGGTTCGCCCTAAACTTTACTGTAATGTTCGCTTAATTAATTTTAATTGGACAAATTCATGGTGAATTTAGTGTCATAACAAGAATTATGAAATGAATAAAATATAAACTTTTGTAAAGAGAACTATCGTATTTTGAAAGAAGATAATGGATGAAATATCGTGGCGAGAGCTATCGCAATTTGAAAGTTAAGTAGTAATAAAACTAAACCAAGCAAGAATATTAATGTTTCGTAAAGAACGAATATACATTAAAGCAGGGAAGCTTGTTTACCGCCGGGTGGCAGACGGGGGTGACAACGTAAAAACATATTACAACTTTATCATATCTGACTTTTATCAAAAAATGAATAAAGGGAGAAGAAAACGCATTGCTGCTAATATCTTGGACGAATATAATAATCCGAGTTCTTCAACCTCTGAATGAACTTATGCCGAATTTACGACCAGAAAACTAAAATCAAAAGTTCCGTGCTATTGCAGCAATTGTAATGGGAAAATGATTGATCCGCACACAAAGGAGAGACACGAGCAAACGAATTCTTTAGAATCATTAAATTCCGATAAGGCTCCAACGTCTCAAGAGTTAGTAGAACTGATTGATTCGACAATATCGTTAGAAGAACCACAAGATACGATAATATCGTTAGTAGAACCACAAGATACGACAATACCGTTAGTAGAACCACAAGATACGACAATACCATTAGTAGAACCATAAGATACGACAATACCGTTAGTAGAACCACAAGATACGACAATATCTATTGATACATATTCTGATAATGATACGTATGAGGAACAACAATATGTATTTCTTCCACGTAAAAAAAGGTCAAAAACAGGCACACTTCGTCATATTACTGAAGTTGAGCAAGTCGCTGAATCAACTGAATATGACACGGATGATATCTACACTAGTGAATCTTCGGCACAAGAAGATTCTCCTAATAATGATGATAACGAATTTTCAAGTAATTTTGAGAATTATTCTCATCCTATGTTCGACATACCAGATATTTCAGACACACCGAATATTTCAGAATTACCAACAGATGAACTAATTAAGGGGGATTTTGATATGGATTATGAAGTTCAGGTCGAGTCATAACATACCAAATACCGCAATTGAAGAATTAATACAATTTATTAAAATAATATTGAAAGTGTGTAAAAATATCAATCCCGAATCATTTCCAAATTCATTATATATGTTAAGAAAAGCGTTAGGACTTATCGATCGATTTACGCAATTTGCAGCTTGCCAAAAATGCCACAAATTATACAAAAAAGAGGATATAATATCAAATGATGATAATACTATTATGAAATGCAGCTATGTCGAATTTCCAAATTCGGCCACAAAGAGATTAAAGCAATGTCAAACTCCTTTAGGAAAGAAAATTTCTTTAAATAATAGTATATCAATTGTTCCTGAATTAATTTATCCAGTCTCGAGTATACAACAGCAGCTTTCTAGTATGTTCAAGCGACCAGGATTTGAAGAATTATTGCGGCATTAGACTCGTCGTTCAGTAATTGATAATGTTTTATCAGACATATATGACGGGCAAATTTGGCAAAATCTTAAGGAATCAAACGAACAAGGGTCAAATAACTTTTTCCGACCGGACAAGGCTGATACTCATCTAGGATTAATGATAAATTTGGATTGGTTCCAGCCGTATGAAGGAACGATTTACAGTACAGGTGTAATATACGCAATAATATGTAATCTACCTCGGGATGTTTGATTTAAGCCTGAAAATATGCTTATACTCAGCATATTACCGGGGTCCAATGAGGTTAAATTACATAGAGTAAATCATTACCTTTCACCAATAATCACGGAATTAGAATCACTTTGGGAAGGCGTGATTCTTAATCGCACTTATGAATGTCCAAATGGCAAAGATATTCGAGCAGTATTAATAATTGCTTCATGCGATATTCCTGGAGTTCGAAAATTATGCGGGCACATCTCTGCCCTTGCATCATGCCATCGATGTGAAAAAAGGGTCAATAATCGCAATTTTGGTGGTATGGCGGATATGAGCGACTGGTTTATCATGAAAGATCCAGTCGAGCATTGTCAAAAGGCTTTAGAATGGCGACGATGCAAATCTAACGCAGAAAGAGAGAGATTCGTCAAAAAGAATGGCGTAAGGTGGTCTGAAATATTAAGACTGCCATATTTTGATCCGATTCGTTTTGTTGTTGTAGATCTGATGCATTGCCTTTTTCTAGGAATCGCTAAATGGATAACAAAACGAATATGGATTGACGAAGGTGTATTAACAGAAAAAGATCTTCAATCAATTCAAAAGAAAATGGACGAATTTAAAGTACCATCAGATTTGGGACGAATTCCTGGTAAAATCCATTGTGGTGAAGGGTTTTCTAACTTTACCGCTGACCAATGGCGCAACTTTTTCCTAATATATGCCACTGTTGCTTTATGGAATCATCTTCCGGGTAAAGATCGCAAAATTCTTACGTATTTCGTAAGAGTTTGTACGATTTTGGTTAGACGAATTGTGGAGATTAACGATATGAAAGAAGCCCATAAACTTTTGATAAAGATAATTAAATTGATCAAAGAATGCTATGGCGAAGAAAAAATAACGCCAAACCTCCACCTATCATTACATCTATGCGAGTGCTCTTACGATTACGGACCTCTGTATTCGTTCTGGTGCTTTAGCTTTGAACGAATGAATGGCTTATTAGGTAATTCAAATTTAATTGTGTTGATTTTTCGAATTATATTATTTCATTTAGCAAAGATTAATAATAAATTATTTATTAGGATCTTTGCCTAATAGCCCGCCAAATCGAACTTGAACTAATGCGTCGATTGATGACCGAAGCGCAAATAAATGATATTATTAATAGTTCAAGTTCAGAAGTAATAGGACTCAAATTACTCGATAAATGACCTTCTGTCGGTTCTCTTTCTGAATTTCCAACAGATGAAATGTATCGATTTTTGATGAATTTTAGAAATATATCAGAGTCACCAATTACTGGTTGTGAGGAATTTCCGGATAAATTTTTAGCACCGCAATCCAAAGATATTCATCTTGAGAAACAAATCTACGATTTACTTATCGAATATTACGAGGATACATATGTAGATTCTATATTCAGAAAACCGTTCACGGAAAATTTACCCAATTTAACGATCATTATCAACAGAGCGAATCGATATGGAAGATGTCAAATCTGTGCAGAAACTTTTGGATCTGCTGCAACACGACATATTAAGAGCTCATTCGTCTTAGCTAAATTTATTAATCGTGATGGGAATAGCGTTGATACTTACCCAGGTCAAATCCAATTTTTTTTTGAACATAGCGTTCATTTATCTTCCCGTAATTTGACACACAAATTGGCTTACATCAAATGGTACAAACTGGCAAATTTGACATCTCGATTCCATTTCAGTATTGACGATGATGTCGAAACTTGCAACGTCGAATTATGGGAAGATAGTTTCTACCCAAGCAGTAGAGACAATATAATCCTGATACACAACATTTTAGGTCAGTTTATACCTGTAAAATACAAAAAATCGGATCAATCTAATGCCAGGGAATATTTAGCCGTTATTCCTATAAATAGAAAGTTCCATTTGCGTTGATTTAATATAACATTCGAACTGGTATTTACACCAATTCGAATTTCAAAACATTTTTTAACAAATTATTTTTTTATTATATTTAATATTATTAATATAGTATAACCGCTATTTTATCTAGAAAAGTGAATAAAAAAAGCATGCAATTCGGCCATTATTTTTTATATTTGACCATTATTCTGTTAGGTTGAATATAGTTTAATTTTATTATACGCATTTCGACCATTATTCTGCAGGATCAAATCAGAGTCGAATATAGATTGAATTGTATATCATTACTAATTTAGGTCAATTTTTTTTAAAATTGGCCGAATTTAGGCTGAATTTTTTAGAGGTCGAATATTCCTATTTCGACTAGTGTACTTAAAATATACTTAAAATATATTATAAAATATATTATAAGAATATTTTAAGTATGTAAAAAATATATCTATAATATACTTAAATTTTAATTTAAATATAATTTAAGTATATTTTAAGTATTTGGGCAAAAATTAAATATATTCGAAATATATTTTAAGATAATTTTAAATACATTTTAAGTATATTATAAGTATTTCGCAATTTTTAAATTAAATATATTTTAAGTATATTTTAAATATATTTTAAAAAGTTTTTAATTATATTTTAAATATAAATACTTTTTATAGGATGATAAACTTTTGATTTACTTATTTAATGCATGAGTCATAAAACTTATATTTTCTTAACAGATTGTCATAAAATATATTTTCTTAGCAAATTGATTTACAATATATTAGTTAATAAAAAATATAATAGAGCTTTGATTTTTAAACTAACTAAAATATTTTTTTGGATCTTATCCTAAATCCTGAAATTTATAATCCTGACACTATATAATTCCAACTGTCAAAATTCTGAAATTGAAAATCCTGACATTTATAAAATCCTAACAGTCCAAAATTCTGACACTTAATATTTTACAAAAACAAATAATTAATATTCAAATTCAGTATTGCTATTCAATGTAAAGTTAAATTTTACTTTTAATTATTTAATTTTATATTACTTTTACAAAATATTAATTATTTCAAATCACTTAAAATTTGCAAAACATATATTAAAATATAATTTTTTATAAATATTTTTATTCAATTTTATTAGTATTAATAAAATTAACTTGCAATATTAAAAGTAATATAAAAATAACTAATATCCAAATTTAAATTATTAGTTAGAAATTACAATAAAGATTATGTGTAATTCTGCAGTTTTTTTTATTATTGCAAATTGTTATAATTCTTTTCTCTTTATCAATTAAGGTTTTTTTTGTTGATGATCTTTGTTCATCATGAATAATACATTCAATTTGTAATTTAACACTCTGTTATTTTTTTTGTAATTATTTAATCATAATATTAAACCTATATAGCTTTGACCAAGTAAAATATTCTAACACTTATGTCAGATTTTTGCAATATTTTGAGTTTATAGAATTTTTATTTTAATAGAATCATATAGGATTTCGCTTACTTATAATAAAGGTCACTATAGAAAATTGACTCTTTATTAATGATTTTTACTTTACTTTTTTTTAAAATTCTATTAGTTAATTAGTTAAAAAGAAAAAAACTATAATAATATAATATAAAATTTCTTTTTATAGTAGGATTTGCAAAGAATTTTATATATGATTTTTACCTTAGGCCTGGGGGTGACCTATCTTATAAGTAAGCAGATTCTAATTATATATTGACTACAATTGTGACAGAAATAAAAAATCTAAATGAATAGTATTACTATTTCTAAAATGCATTAACGTATCTTTTCATACACATAGATTTCTTCAAATTATTTAACAACTTCATTTATTTCTGAAGGCATCTCAAACAAGTGATATAGCATTAAACTAAACTGCTTATCATTTTCGTATTTAGTAATGAACAAGTCCATATGATTAGATTTTTTACGCTTAACTATCCTAAGTGAAAGAAATATCTTTTATTGTAAATACTAAAAAATATAAAACAGGATGCAATTATTGATGCTTGCTCAAAATCAGTTAAAATTATTGAGAATTATAAGTTAATGCTATTTTCTATTGCAAAATCAAATAATTCTTCAAATAAGCATCTATATATTTTTACTGATTTACTAGTTACTAATAAATAAACAAGAGGAAAAACTTTAGAATTATCTTGTCCAACAAGTGCATAGATTGTATATAGCTAGCTAAATATTATTGGAACTGTCTTAAAAGTCCTATCAGGACCCTAAACATTATTAAACCAACTCAGATCTTGTATAACTAAAATTTTAAAATGTGATATCTAAGTCAATATTATACCTAAAAAGATGAATTATATATCAAAATGTTCATCTCATTGAGACGAATTTAACAAACTAAAGATTATTAAAATCTAATTACTGAATCCTAAGATAGCAAAATTTGAAACTAAAATCTATATATAACTAACTTTATATATTTAAAAATTAAAACAGAAATTAATTATAAAGTTTATATAAATTCAAATCTGAGTTTTTTTTAGTAATGTTCAGGGTCCTATCCTATCCATCATTTAAAATAGAGCTTAAAACAAGTGCTGAATATTTGTTTGTATAGTAAATAATAAAATTTGATCTTTACTAATTATAAAATTTCTTACTAAAAATCTATCTTCATTAAAAGTAAACTGAAAAAAATCTGGAATATTAATTTCTTCAAGAAATTGTAAGAGTATCTCTGATTTTCTAACACATTAAATCTTTGAACGAAAAGAGTTAGAAAATAGTATATAGGAATAATATTCTTGAAATATTCTAACTACTATAATATCTTAAATAATTTGTATAGGCTTATTTCTTATTGTATGAACCTTCTGCTTAATTTGAACAATATATTTCACAACTTCTGCATTACTAACCTAAGGTGAATAATAATATTTAGTAAAATTTTAAGTTAAAGGTATAGTATTTTTAAATTCATAATTTATGCAAATATGTAACTTTTAAACAAATAAATATACATTTTTAATGATCATTAGAAATTTTTAAACTTTTTTTCATTAATACAGCTGTATAAACTATAAAGGTTAAAAGCATAAAAATTACATATTAAAATTTTAAGCATTATTATTATGTGTAATTTTAATTAATTAATAAAAATAAAGGAATTACTATTTTTATTTAACTAGTATAATAATTATTTATTAATTAATATAGTTGTATAAATGTTAGAAATATAAAATTTTAAGCATAAGTATATTATATAATATTTATATTATTATTTATTACACATTAAAATTTCAAGTATTGTTATTATATACAGTTTTAAGTAGAAAATTAAAATTTTCCGCTATAGTGGAGTTCTGCTAGTGTCACGTGACATGAATATCATTTTCTTTTTTGGAAATTTGTGTAACTCATTTGCATAAATAATTTTCGTTTTTCGTCAGAAGTAAAATTTCCTTTTTTGGAATTTTGTGTACCGTTTAAACCATCACCCTGTATCACACCCTCAAGCTTTCAAAAATTACTAAGTATTATTTGAACTTAGAATTTTTTTAATGAAAAAATCATATTTGTCACCTTATTCGTCACATGGTTAATTCCGGCCAAGTTCCGTAATTCCAGTCCAATCATATAATGTTACACAAATTTCCTAAAAAGGAAAATTTACTTCTGACGAAAAATGGAGCAAATTGGTTATACTAATTTCCTATAAAGGAAATGATCTTCGCGTCACGTGACACTAGCGGAACTCCGCTATAGCGGAAAATTATAAAATCCTTTTGAGTAATTGATAAAAATAGGATTCCTGCTACTTTTATTCAAATAATATAATTATATAACTGATGTAATAGTTCTAATAATTTAAGTATTAAAAGATCCTTTGATTAGAAATCTAATTATATTTTATAGATCATATAAATATTTTCATTTGAGGTATAGATAAGATATATCATCTTTACAATTTATTATATATAGTTGAAATTTTAATACAAATAATAGATATATTTAAATTTGTTGAAATATTATTAACAATACAGTTATGTAAAAAACAAATCTTACTCATTTTTTCTTACTTTACTCATTTACAGAATATCTTGCATTTCAATATTTCACTTCATTCATTGATCACCCACATGAAAAATAAGATGGAATATTTATTATATATAAAATCATCCATGACCAGTAATAAACACACTAATATTGATCTTGGTTACTGCAATGATAATTTTAAAGATTATATATAGAAGAGGTTCGTTTTTAATTATATAAATGCATATGATTTTATGTTAGTTAGATTTAATCAAAATTATGGAATGTTTGAGCGGGATGGCTTCTCCAACTACAAGAGTAATTAGGGATGATTCATTTATCTCTGTCTCAACACAAAAGACGTTGTCTTAACTAAAATTCGTGATTTTTATCAGCAAATCGAAGATTTTATTACAATGAAAATATTTAAATAGGCAAAGGAAGCAAATGGGCGGTACTCAAAAAAATAAATAATATAATTATAATAAATTTATTATAAGAAGGAACCCTGGTCCACAGGTACGCTGATGTAAGTCCCAAGACGTCGTCAGTGTCTTTTTAATTTGGAGGAGAGTCCACTCCAGCATGTAATAAAGTATTCATTGATCAATGTATTAAGTTTTATTTTTTTTTAGAAATAAATTGATGTAATTCAAGAATATGATAAACCATAAGACAATACTTTACTATAACGCATTATAACGCTAAAAATTAAGCTCTATCTAACCCATTCAAATTTCTCGACATTCAAAATAGTTAAAACTACACGTTAGGAAGTACTATAGTACAATATACAATATGAACTCAAATTATAATAATTTAGTAATTTCAATCTAGTTAAAGCTCACATAATACAATTTTTTTTTCTGTACATTAAAAATTCATTCCTTCGCTACAAACTATCAAAAATAGTACAACCTTATTTGATACTGCATATAATGGATAGCAATATAGAATTACCGCAAAAAAATTATATCAAATCAAACTCTTCTAATAAAGATCCGATCGGTTTAGCCTATTAAAAAAAAAACAACAAAAAATTTAATTATGGATAATAATAAATTCCAAAATTAAGTACAAATTTATCATACTTTAGGTTGGCCATTATTAGTTTTGAGGTTATTTTTGAATTCTTCTACTATTTGCTGCATATACCATCCTTCATAATCGATTTCCTGAAGTTCAGGTGGTAGCCCCGCCTGTGACGGTTTTATAATACTACATGAGTTATTTATGGGAGCCAAATCACTTGTATCCAGATCTATTAAAACCTTATCCTCACGGACAAATCGATCACCGACCAAAATAAACGTTGGCGCATTGTCTGGGAGTTTCGATGCCTTAGTTGTTATGTTATGATCATAATCAATCTTTCCGTTGAATTTTATGTTTAATTGAGAAGAATACTTCTCCTTGGTCTGGCTTTGTGAGATCGTAATTTGTGGCCCTTGTCGTTCAACCTTTTTTTCATCGATAGTTACGAACTGACTTCTTACGAAATGCAATAATTTATCGGACTCCCTTGCATCCCGATTGTTTTCAACCGTTGTTTTTTTATCCATCTTATTTTTTTCTATCGTTTGCTTTATATTCTCTTTTGATTTTGATATCTGGATGTTGTTTGAATCATTTGTTACTACTATTTCTTTATTTAGATTTGATTCCTCTAACTTAAACAAAAGATGAAGTTGTTCTTTAAGTGCTTCAATTTTTTTGTTAAAATTAGGTGTATTTGAAACCTGATCATCATAACTTGCGTCGGTGATTATATTTTGATTGGAAATAATTGGGTTATCGTGTTCAATCACCGTTGCTTTTGCCGCAATTTCAATAGCTTCTCTAAGTTCCTCAGATTCATCATAGCTACAAAATCCAATTTAACATTAAAGAAAATCAAAAATTTTTTTACAATATTACCATTTAATTTACCTATACAACAATTTCTTTAACAAAAAAAAAAGTTAATAAGGTTGGAAATAATATAAATAGAATGATAATTAAACCTACCGGATCGTCATCCGTAACAGCACACGTCACACATGATTTTTCACTTTCATTTGTTTCATTCTAATTTTAAACGCAAGACAGATTTAATATAAAAATAATTTCTTCCATAGCAATTCATTCATCCTATTTTTCAAAACGCATTACCTTATTAAATTTGTCATGCTTATCCTTATGTTTAATGTCAACATCGGTGTTTTTAGCTTCATTCGCGTCATCGATAGCCCCCTGTTCAATTCTTACAGCATCAATAAACTCCTCATTAAGCTTCCAATCAAGTTCAATTAAATACTCATTATTTACCGGCTTAGGCATAACAGTAAACGAATCAATTCGTATGTTTTGTCCATTATAATTTGTCTTAAGACACTTCGCTTCATGATTTGGATCTATGTCCTTGACAACCGAAAACTTCCAATTTGCATAGGGGTTGTCTTTACGAATGGGAATATTTTTTAGACGGAAACGATCGCTTTCCGTATATGTAGGACACTCGGTGTTTGTTAATATTGGATCAGCGATCTTTAATAAATTATGTATTTTGAATACTATAAAACAATTTTTTTTTTTTTTAAAAAAAAAATCACCGTACCTTGATATCAACGTTTCTATCAGCCAAAACATCTTTCTTCTTAATATATGGGTTTTTTTTGTGGTACGGGGTTTGTTCTCGTTTTAAAAGATAAGGATTTTCTTCTCTATATGGATTTTTTTCTTTATATTCCCTCCATGACTTGAACCTCTTTTTCTCAGAGTTCATGTCGCACAATTTATTTGATAATCTCCTTGTGATAACGCAGGAACCAACAAAAAAAAAAAAAAAAAATCTTTTCAGGTAATTTTTTTATTTTTTTTATTTTTTTATTTTTTTTGAGAAAAAAGGGTGATAGATGTTGGATAATTTTGATAAACAACTATTTTATATCATACAAGTTTAATTCAATGAATTCAATGCAAATAATTATAGTAATCATTTACAATTATAATCAACACTTGATCAGTAACCTCTTTCGTTACATTTTCACCACTTAAACTTCCTTATTTCAAGTAATGAATCAATGAATCATGTATTTTATTGTGTACACATTACATACATTACATCATGATTATACCTTATCTCAATATTAACTCTCGTGAGCTATTGCTATAAAAGAGAGATTTTCCCCAAATTTTTTGTTTTAAGTAAGAAACTGGTTTAGTATTGTTTTTTATTAACAATTCCTTCATATATTCTTTTTATGCCAAATGGGGTTATTTGGACAATGTTTATCCCCCTTTTATGATTAAAAGAAGGGGTAATAAAACTGTAATAAACAATAATATGATTATTTTTGCGGCTTTCATAGATATTATTGAAAGGTAAGATAATCATAGTCAAGAACTCAAAAAAACTGATTGGTCGTTTTACGAATTTTTAAATTTTAATGATTCCTGTTTATTTTGAAGTTGATCTTTATATGTCCTTTTTTTACCTGATTGGCATGGCATAACTTCTGAAAAAGCACACATATCAAAAGTCAAAATTTTGAATAATTCTATGTCGGTGTTATTGTATGTTGTGTTAGGTATGGATAATTCTCAAGAAAATCTCCCAGTAAGGAATTTTGATGAAAATAAAATAATATTGTAACTGGTAATAGTATAAATTGATTTTTATGCTTATCATTGAAAATCACGTCATAACTTGGCATAAACACCTTAAGGGCGGCTGGGCAGAGTTAAAAAATTTAGCCAGAATTAACTACGGAACATGATCATATGAATCTCGATACATCGTTCAAATCTTCGTTGAAATATCGTAAACGTGAAATTCTTTGGTATCATACTCTCTTGGAGAATCTAGTTATGAAGAGAGAAACAAACGTCCGAAAATATTAACATATTAATTTAGGTCAAAATCGTAGAATTTCCCGAAAATGTCCGAAAAGTGAATATATCAAATAGAATCCGTTATTAAGTCCGAATGTTGTACAATGTCACATGCGAAGCAAAAATATCATTCTTAATATGTTTATATTAAAAGATATATATTTGTTTTATTAATGATATATCAAGAATGGCGGACATCATGAACGTTTTGCGTAGAAATATATAGTCCTTCGTTACACTTTAGGCTAAAAATACG
Source organism: Rhizophagus irregularis (assembly GCF_026210795.1). Lineage (NCBI taxonomy): Eukaryota > Fungi > Glomeromycota > Glomeromycetes > Glomerales > Glomeraceae > Rhizophagus > Rhizophagus irregularis. Next base: position 3,585,456 of record NC_089451.1, on the reverse strand, counting down.
CTAAAAAGATCACTTATCAGATATTTTTCCGAAATTCATTTTTTATAGGGCTTTTTACCCTTTTTTATCATGTTTTTCAGACTTGTTGATTAAACGTATTGACATTGTTGATGTCATAAATTTATAACATCATTTGATATTTTTGTAATTTTGAATTGCACTAAAATTGATTTTTTATTTTCGGACGGTAAACAGTTACCCGGATATCACACAAACTCGAAGCTTCTGGGAAGTAGGATACTAGGGGTACAAGATATTAACTAAACCTGCTTATAATTTCCCAAATGAAATTTTAATATAGAGTAGCACAATATTCCCAAGTACAATACAAATTAAACGGAAGTTTTCATCTATATTACTTCAAAATAAAGTACCATACACCATATGTACTATTACAGTTGTAACATATATTTCAATCGACATCTTTCTGACATAAAATTTTCCCACCTAATTTTTTTTAATCAATCTTTTCTTTTGTCTTTTTAGGAGAAATTGCTAGCAAATATGGAAAGTAAAAAGGACGATATCGTTCGATACATAATCATTGTCGATCACCATCATCTAAATCATTATGTTAAAATTAATCAGCCAAAGTGGGATGACCAGAAAATATATTGTTTTATTTATCATGACATGATTTTCTCTTATACATGTACATCATTATATGTGGGCTGATTAATTATACTAACTTACTAACTTATTATAGACTGATTACATATGAATTTCTAAACTATAAAAGTGATGGTTTTCCTTTCTCAAAAAAAAAAAAAAAAAAAAATTATTTTAATAATCATGTCTACTACAACAGCTCAAACAGCCCAAACAGCTCAAACTCAACAAACTGACAAAACGGAAGATACTGTCCTTACAACTACACAGGATGCAGAAGCACAATCTCCAATTACTCGTGTAGTCGTAATGGCTATTGACCAATCACCACACAGCCAACAAGCATTTGATTGGGCACTCAAAAACTTTTTACGAAAAGAAAGCGACCTGGTAAATTAAAAATTAAATATTTATATGTGTGTGTATATATAATCCTTAACTTTGCTAAATATTATCTAAAAAATTTTTTATAGGTTGTGCTTGTCAATGTTCGACCTATTCCATCAATTCCTGGTCCTTATGGTAATAAAATCGTAATTGAAGAAGATGCGTTTAAATTAAAATTTTTTAATTAATCATTATTATTATTTATAAAATTTAGCAATCGGAGCAAGTTACATGGATTTTAGTGAAGTTGTAACAAGTATAGAGGAGCAGGTGATTGTCAATTCACATTTTTAATATAACTTTATTTAAATTAAGGATATTAAATTCATTTTTTATTTGCCTATAGCATCGAGTTGCCAGTCATACTTTGCTGCAGGATTTTGCTGCGAAATTAAAGGCTCAAAATGTTTGTATTTTTTTTTGATGTACATAATGTCCATATTTATTGGACTTCATTACTAACATACAAATTCTTTTCGATTTCAGTTCGCGTGCAAAGCTATAGCTATGAGAGGAGATGCGCGTGATGAAATCGTTCGCAAAGTTGCAGAACTCAACAGTGATGCATTAATAATTGGATCACGTGGTCTAGGTGTTTTGAAACGGTAATTACTTATTTTAACTCTTCGAAATTTTTATATTATTAGCAAATTTTAACGGGCTTCTCTTTTTTTTATTGAAAAAATTAGTACAATTTTAGGTTCAGTAAGCGACTATTGTAGTCATCATTGCCATTGTACCGTAATTATCGTAAAGGAACGACAGGAACAACATGAGCAACAAAAGGATAAATAATCTTTCATAATTATAATCTTTCGTAATTTCATTTTTTGCTAGGAATTCTCAAATGTATGACAGATGATAATAATAATATTAATAAAATTTGTAATTATATTTCATGTTTGATATTTATTTATTATTATGCAGCTAAATTAGGATTATGTCGTTTTTTAACATATTGATATTTTTTACACATTATTGTTTACTATGCTTTTTTATATGATCTTGGATTATTGGGTAGGAGTTGTTAAAATATCACCGAGCACCTAAGCAGTTCGGATGATATTTTAACCACAATACCCAATAACTAATACTTATCACTCGAAGAGTAAGTGATTGATTAAAATGCACATTTTTTTAGATTAAGTTATATATAATTAATAGTTACTCGCCGAGTAACTGTTGTATTTGCAATAAGCAATATGATTGGTGGAATTTGCTGAGCTGCGCTCAGCAAATTCCACCAATCATATTGCTTATTGCAAATACATGTAAAGGCACGATAGTGCCGCAGTTATGAGGTCACGTGTGCCGAGTAACTGTTTTATTAGGCAGATATTTTTTTAATAATATATAATCCGGTCACATTGGATTATAATATTCTGTCGCATGTTGTTATCCTAATCAATAAACAATGTGTTTTTTTATATTATGATTTGAATTAGGGAATTTGAATTATTCCTTAATCTTTTAAAAGAATTTTTATTAATAATATATTTATGTCTACATTATTTATTTAGTAATATAGATGGATGTTCCTAGACATAAATAAAGTTCTAACAATAATACACAACATCTTTAGCAAACTTTCAGGATTATTATTATATGCACAAATATATATATAATAGATAAAAAAAGACAAAAAGTATTGATTGAAATAAATAAATAAAATAAGCACAAATATATACCGTTCCGTTTTGAAACAATTCGCTCTTTTGTAAAAACAGCTTTGTTGTTTCGGACTTTTCGGCTAAAATACTACGGAATATTCTTACAAAGTATATATTATAGGCTTAGTGATTGACATAATCATATACGTCATAGACGTCACACAAACTTAGGAATGATTGCGTCATGACGAACTCAGTCATGTACGTCACACACTTATGAGAGATTGAACAATTAAAATATTTGCAAATGTCTTGCAAAAACTTCCTTTAATTTTAAAACTTTAAATGAATTACTTAAATTACAATTTAAAGAATACTACTATATTCAATAAGTAATAAAACAATTTAAAAAATCTTTATTATGTACTAATATGGTCGACTTAGGAATATAAACGAATTTTAAGTTTTAATTATTTTATTGACTATTTTAGGTTAATTTTGTAAATTCTTTTTTGTTAACTTAAATTGGATTTTTACTTATTGACACAAAATATCGAAACTTAAAAGCGCCCAGGGCCAATTGATATACACAATAACCGATAAATTAGGGACAAAGAACCAATAATAATGGTTACCAATATTTAGAGCAAATGAAATCACGATAAGAAAGGTACAGATCATACCTAATAATATCACAATGCATATAATGTGTTACTTTGTAATACCCGAATAATATACTATGTTGAAAATTACTAAAGGGGAATTAAATAATCTCTTTGTTCATGGGGTTATGAGAAAATTTTTTGTATATCTTCACTATCTTTGCCCTCATAAACTCATAAAGAAAAAAAATTGGATTACCTGTTTAATCATGATTACAGTTTTTCATAAGAAATGATGCTTAAATGTTTATTTTTCATTATTGATTATTTAACTTTTGTAAGAATTTTTCGTATGATAGCGGAATTCAATATACCCCCAAAAAAATATTTCTTTTTATGCTTATTCACCATAAATAAATTAGATTAAATAAGATAAATTAGATAACTTGGATAAATTTTTAATAATTAGAAATTATGATTTATTCGGACTTTTTAAACTTTCGAATATACTTTACTGTATGATCATCATAAGTAGTACATTTCAATATTAGGCCGAGACGCCACTACGGTTTTGGAGTAAAAGGGTTTCATTGATAAAAATACTTTTTATTTTGACTAAAATAAGTAATCATGTGGAATATTTAATTATTAACAATGGAATCATCGATTATACTCACATAAATATAACATAAATATAAAGTCTCGAATTTCAAAAAAAAAAAAAATTATTTTGCGCGGGAAAAATTTCTTTCTTTCATTTAATTATAATTTTTTTTTTTAAAAGAAAAAAAAAATCATTTATACCTATATATATATATATACACAAAATATATAGTATATATTCGTTTCCTTTCTCTTAAACTTCATCATACATCACTTTACAACTAGTTTTCGCTCTTATATTCGTTACACAATTAAATGTCTTTAATGTTGTTCTAAATACATCCATAATATTTTTTATCAATTTTTTTCAATTTTCTCCTTTACGTTTAAAAATAAAACCCCCCAAAGCTGCGCTTTCAAATCAAAAATGACTCATTTTTCAGATTTTTCATTCCTTGGTAATTGTGATTAAATTTTTTATTTTAATATGAGGGAAAAAAAATTATCGTGCTATTTACTTATTCTTGGTTTTTTATTTTTTTATTTTTTAGCCCGAGCAGTTTCAGATTTTTGTGTATTAGTGTGGTCATTAATGCACATATATAATATTGACAAATTTGAAGCATTACGATGGAAAACTATAAAAAGAAAAGAAGTTAAATCCATAATGACGATATTATTCCTACTTTCAGTAACATCATTATTAATTTATGATATCATCTGTACGAAAATAAAATATACGGAAGGTTTCATTGTTGATCCATTGACAAAAACTATTATCGGTAAACCAGCAGAAGAATGGTCACCAGAAAATAAAAGATTAAGACATATTGCAAATCGTTTACTTATGCTTTTTTATGCTATGGAAAATTCTGCAGTATTTTTATTACAAAATTTTTGGAATTATTTGACCAATAAAATAGTTAAAGCACAATTTATTACTACTTGGCAATTTCGTATAAATTATGCTTTTATCTTTATTACTTTTGTTGTGTTTAATGGTCTTCCTTTCTTTTTTGAAGATGATACTGATGATAAATTGGATTATTCTGACATTGAAGAAGTAAAAAAAGCACTTAAAAAACATACTTACGGAGAGGTAATTATTGCATAGTATTATATATAACAATAATAATAATAATTCGTTTCCTAATAATAATTCGTCTATCTTTTAGGTCATTCCAGAACTAGCAGCAGCTTCTTGTAATTTGGTCGTTTTAGCTTACGCTTTAATGGCTCACTATAAATTCTCTACCCTTATTAAACAAAATAGTAAAAATTATATAGTGGATCGTTTAAAATATTATAAACATATGAATTTTTTATTAATTTTAATTGTGGCTTTTGGTGCTGGTTTAATGTTTACTTTTTGCATTGATGGTCTGAGTGAACGACAATATTTAAATAGAAATAAATTTACTGCCGATTTATTTGCTGGAATAGTGAATTTTTTCATGGCTACTTTTTGGATCGTTTGGTGTAAGTATTTAATACATATATCGTATATTTACAATATGTTAAAGTTATATAGTAATTTATTATTTTTTTTTTTAATAGTGATGATATTTTATCCACGACTCGTTCCAACGTACAGTGGCAAACAATATAATGACTTCTCCTCCAAATTATCATCTCCATTAACTTCACCAACTTCCGATTCCCATAGTCTTCGTAAAGATAATTCTAGTCATAAAAAATCTCTTAGTGTTAAACGTATTGAAATTAAAATTGATTCTACTACAACGATGAATACCGATCAAGTGACTTACAGAAACGAATATAATAATAATATTAATGGTTATAATAATGAAAGATATAATAACATACAAACCGATGGTTATATACAATTACCTTCACCTTTGGCTACCAATAACAAACAAATTATTTCATATACCGGTTCCCCAAGGAGATATGATCATTTTATTTAAAATAATTATTATTATAAAATTTTGTAAAATTTTTTAGTTTTGTATTTTGTACATTAAAATAATTTAATTATATATTATATATTGTAATTGTAAAGAAAAAAAATCAACACTTTTTGATTAATTATTAGTAATGAATAGCATTTATTGTATAGATAAAAAAAAAAAATGATGAGATTCTTTCTTCTTTTTTAAATTATACCATATATTATTATTATTATTATAAAATAAAGGACATCTTATCTTTGAAATATAATTTATATAAAAAAAATATAGAAAGAATGTATCTTCGTACGCAATAATATGACTTTAAGCTGTGTTCAACAGCTCGTGAACCTTCGACAAATGTAGTTAACAAATGTAACACAACCGAGTTTGATTTTTTTTCGTGTTGTTCATAAGGTACACTCGGTAAAGTTAGCACTAAGTCACTAACTATTTTTCTATGATAATAGTTTCTTTATGGTTAAGAATGTAATAAAAAAAAATAGTTTATGATTGGATGCATTTAAATAATTTATTAAAATGATCACTATAAAGATATTCATAAGAAAGAATAATAAGAGAAACTAAGACTATTATAAACAAGAATCATTTTTGTTATTCGGATTAGGAAATGTTTTATATATTGTTCATCATTTCAAATACTTTTTACCGATCTGCAAGCACATTTTAGTTTTCATGTTATGTAATTTTAATTATGTAAAAAAAATATATATATAATAAAATACAATATATGATACCATTTTAGGTGGTTTAAATGCCAAGAAAATCTCAATCTTTTTCTACTAAAGTAAGGAAAGAATTTTGATAAATTTAAATAATATAGGATTTTTTTTTTTTGCTAGAATGTAACCAACTAATTCCCCTAAATTTTATCAGCAGTAAAACTGATAATTTTGGTATTACTGTAATAATCAGCCAAAACTTATTTGGGGTGCACAAGAATGCACGAAGACCCTATAAAACGTTATTTTCTGTAAAAACTCCATAAAAATGAGCCATTCACGGATTCATTCACGGAAAACATAAATAATTTGATAAATTTCCGTGATATAAGGTTATTAATTCCGGAAATATGAGCAAAAAAATCGAATATAAAAAACGGATGGACTTTTTTTTACAGGGATTTCTTTAATATATCTTTATAACTTAATTATCTTAATTATTTTTTAAGGTAGTACATATGTAACAGCATTATTGAAGCAAATGTGTCTAAAATTAATTCTTTAATCTCAAATGAAATTCCATCTGGCAAATATTTTGCATTGCTCAAATTACAATATTTTAATTTATAAAAGCGACTTTGAATGGCGTGTTTGGAAAATCAAAGATGATACTAATTTATTCATAATTTAGATTGTCTGGCATTGTAAAGTAAAAAAAAAAAGAATAAAAGTATCAACATGTGTAAATTTATTTTAATTAAACCGATATAATCTCCTGCCTTCTTACGGAGATTAATTGACTAAAAGGAGTTAATTGGCAGGTAAGCAGGTAAACTAATTTAATTAGTTAATCTTGTCACCGAAATGTAGTATATACGGTAAGTCTGTGGATCATATTATGTAACCCATACATGTACCGACTGTACTCGTATTATAACAAGTTTTGATATAAGATTTGTTCATTTGCATAAAAGAAAATTGATTCGCTAAATAAAACACTGGAGAATGTAAACTCCATTGGTTTATCTGGCGACTATATATGCCGAAAACCGCGATATGCAGCAGTAAAATGATTGATATAATAAAAAACAAAAAAGGAAATATACTGTTATTTTAGGCATAGGAGAATTTGTCCCACTTTATTATGTTAATGATTGAATTTAAATTGCCAAATTCGCCAAACGTCATGCAATGGTAACAATGAAAGTCAAATGGGTATATATATAATAACCATCAAAAAAGATTTTTTTAGGTAGAAGAAATTCTTTCTTCCCATTTGATATAATATCATTAAATCTTTTTGTTATAAAAAGATGAATGTTATATTTTTATTTATATTCCTCGTAGGAGGATTGAATTTTTTTTATGAACAAATTAAAGTAAATGCATTACCCGCATCGTCTCCTCTACGAGGTAATTATCAATTTTAAACTGTATATGATTCAATAATAAGTCATCGTCTATCTTTACATTAAATGATTCTATACATATTAACAAACTCATCTAATTCTCTCTTATAGCACGACAAGATAATTCAGATAATTCACTCGGAACATGGAAGATTGTCGGAGAGTAAGTAGCAAGATATGTTATCTGTACGTAATAAACTTTTTTAATTTAATATTTTTTTACTATTCGATTAACTGTATAATAGTTCCGGAGTCAGTGCCATGCATGCCGTCTTGATAGCTCCCAGAAAAGTTATATTCATAGATAGACGTAAACTTTTCAAATTTTATAACATATTTATTTCGTTGAATTTTTGTTAATTTAGCTAATTTAATCATTTATTGTTTTTTTTTTCTCTTTATATAGTTGAACAAAATCATTTAAAGAGACCGGATGGGCTTGCTGCAATATCATCAGAATATGATTTAGATACAAATCAAGCTAGACCACTCACAGTTTATACAAATACATTTTGTTCGGCAGGTTCCTTCTTAGGCAATGGAACTTTAATTGAGGCAGGGGGAAGTGGTGGAGATGATCTTAATTATCGTAGCGGTTTACAAACACTTCGTATATATGATCAAGGCAAAGGAGATTGGATCGAATTAGAAGGAGTTTTACCATCAAATAGATGGTATCCAACTATGATCACTTTACCTGATGGTAATATTCTTATACTCGGGGGATCAACTGGTTCCACAGGAGTTAATAAACTAGAAATAAATAATCCAACTTATACAATATATCCACCTCCAAGTGGAGTTTTTATGCAAGATTATAATTTTGACTTTTTAGCTACTACATTACCATATAATCTTTACCCGATGTTACATTTAATTCCAAATTATGAGGGAAAAACTCTACTTTTTGTACTCGCTAGTAAACAAGCCATTGCTTATGATCTTGGTATCGGTAAAACTGTAATAACATATCCAGATTTGCCGGGTGGGTTTCGCTCATATCCATTAACTGGTACTTCTATAATGTTACCACTTTCACCAACCGATTATTACAACCCAACGGTTATGGTTTGTGGTGGAAATAAAGCTCAAGAAATTACATCAGTGAGTGAAGCTACTTGTGGAAGATTAGATCTAAATAAACCAAATGCTCAATGGGAAATGGATAATTTTGGTGGAACACCGCGTGTTATGCCTGATGCTGTTTATTTAGTGGATGGATCCATCATGTTTGTTAATGGTGGCGGATCGGGTTATGCTGGCCTTCGTAAAGGGAAAGGCGCAAATGCATTATTTGTTGCTAATGATCCCGTATTATTTCCTTATCTTTATGATCCATTTGCTAAAACGTATAAGGCTCTTGCTTCGTCAACTATACCTAGAATGTATCATTCTATTGCTACTTTGTTACCGGATGGTAGTGTCCTTGTTTCTGGAAGTAATCCATCTAATGCCGTCACATTAGATGTTAAATTTCCGACTGAGTGAGTAACTTAATAATTTTTTTTCTTTAAATAAGAAAAGATTATAAAATTCTGATCTTCTGTTCCTTCCCTCTTTAGATACCGCGTTGAAATTTTTTATCCACCTTATCTTTATTCAACAATCCCTCGTCCAACTATTCTTTCTCTTGAATCATTTCCAATTAATCAACAAAGAATTAAAGTATCTTATAATCAAGTAATTACTTTAGTTATACAACTTAAATCAACTGATCCACCGAGTTTAAAAGCTACCATTATACATCATGGATTTGTCACACACTCAACAAATATGAATCAGCGTTATGTTTACCTTGATATTGAAGATTCTTATGTTGATAAATCAGCTTCTGATCAATATATTTTAACTCTTAGATTACCCCCAAATCCTACAATAATCGCTCCTGGTCCTCATTACATATATATATTTAATTATGACGCTCCTTGTGTTAGTGGTGTTGAAGTTTTACTCAATTCTCAATGATCAACTTAAAAAATGATAAGGTTTTTTTTTGAGTACTGAAATTATAGATTTTAATTGCGAAGCATTTAGACTTTTTTATTGTTAAGTTCACATAATAAGAATACAAGAATTAAACATGAAAAATTAAAATTTGATGAGATTACAATTTTATTTTGCCAATTATAATTCCAAGCATTATATTATAATTGAAGGACGGAATTGGTACAACCCAAAATCATATATAATAATATAGTTATACTTAACAAAATTAAAATAGAGATCAAACCTTCTTTTTTTTCATTAATAATAATAAAAAGTAAATTAATTAATTTTTTTGAATATAAAACGACCCCCTAAAATTTGCAAGATACGGGTACTATGACCCGTGATACTGTATAATATGCCTATATGGTAATACAAAATATTTTTAATATTTAGCTTGTTTAGCTGAATTGTATGTAATGTATACGCAGCTACAGTAAAATGATGATCTAAACCAAGCGTAACAAAAGGATTTAGGAAAATTTTTAAAGAATTTTATCTTAATGTATCAAGTTGTAGTAACGTTGATAAACCAATAGTAAAGATTTGCATCATATATCATTATAATTGATGCATTGAAAAAAAAAAATTATTATAATTGAACTTTTTTATAAAAAAGGAAAAAACTAAGCTGGATTATACAATAATTAATGAATATTTAAGAATTCTAAATATCTTTAATATAAGCTATATTTGGATTTTTGTAAAATTAACTTAAACTCATAATTTAAGTTTCAGTAAATTAAGCCAAATTTATAAAAACATTGTGTTTTTAAGTTTTTGTAAAGAGTTTTTTTTATTATTATCAGCAGTGATTATCACATGATTTTTTAATTTTGGCTAAAATTAAGTGATTGAATAATTAATATAAAATTTCCCTTTTTAGAAAGTAACAAATAAGTCTATTCCTAGAATACATAGTAAAAACAAAAACAAGTAAGGTGTAATATAATATAACAAATTATATATTATTAAAAAATTATGTAATACTAGTTTGGAAAATCCAAAAAATTTTTATATAGGTAAAATTCCAGAAATATTTTTTATTAATAACTTTAAGCAAAAGTTTTTATTATAATTATTAAACATTATTAATATCTAATTTTAAAAATTATACTTAATTTTTATTTTTAATTTTTTTAATTTTTTTATAATTATTTGGGGCTGATTTGTCTACCTTTAATTAAAATATTGATTTTATTACATTTTTATTATACAAAATACTATATAATATACAGTAAATTGGGAGTGAATAGAATATATTGAAACCGAAAATAAAGGGACTATTTGGCTGGAACAAATAGCTCTAATAGAAAGGACAACATTAATATAATAACTTATACAATGCTACATTTATATCGAACATTAGAATACAGAATAACAAAAACAAAAACAAAAACAAAGCTAACATAGAAAATATAGACAGTTTTTTATATAGTCAACGAATACGGTATGAGGAACAACAACAAATAGATTTAGACGCGTTGTACCTTACACTCCACATTGGAACCCATAACATTAACGGATTGGCAGGGGACAATGCAAAACTTTATGGAATTCTAAGTTGGATGCAAGAAAACCAGGTAGACATTATGGCCTTGAATGAAACTAATTTAGACTAAAAGAACGGGTTTTTCAAAATGCCTAATAGTCTTAAAGAGCAATTTCATATATATTGGTCAAGCAAATAGAACGACAAACATAAGGGTTCTGGAGTAGCGTTAATTTGCTCAAGGAAATGGAATAAACATTATCAAGGACACAAATTCCATTCACCATATCTACTCTCAGCATACTTTCTGTTCAGAAATGTTTTATTCTGTATATAGATTGTTTACGCATCACCACAAATTAAAACAATCCTTCACGATACCCTGGAACTACTTAAAAGGGAAATGAGCGACGAAACTATAAAAAAAAAATCAAACAATATTGTACACATATTAATAGGAGATTTTAATTTGATCTCAAATGGTCATATTGATCGTACACCACTGCAACATATATCAAAACCCAAAATTTTTAATGATCTTAAGGCAATGGGTCTTATAGATTCTTATAGAAAGCTTAATAAAGAAGTACCAGGAAACACTTATCACAGAGAGGGTGTAAGCACGAGAATAGATCAGATTTGGATATCAGAAAATATCAGTAATAATTTAATGAATTTCTCAATTACCCCCTCAACGTTTATCACATATAGTGACCATAATATAATTACATTAACCATGGACTATACATGGCCTGGTAAATCATTGGCCAAAAACGTAATTCGTAATTCGAAATACGTAAATAATTACGTATTTCGTAAATAATTACGTTTACCGTAAATAATTACGTTTAACGTAATTATTTATGACTTCGTAATTAATCAAATGTACCCGTAAATAATTTACGTTTACCGTAATTATTTACGATGTACGTAATTACGTAATTGATCGGAATAGATTTGATTAGATTATCAATTCCAATCATTAAAAATGTACTCTTTTTTTTAGATTGTATTTTTTTTATTTAATAAATAAATAAGTTTCGGCTTCCAGGAATCTGCGGGTAAGTATATGGAGGCGGGCTCTTTTGAAATTTACTTTGAAGAAACGTACTAACGTTTCTTTCTTTTTTATTTTGTAGATTTCGGTTTCTAAGAACACGGGTACGTGTATAGGGGCGGATTCTTTTGAAATTTACTTTGAAGAAACGTACTAACGTTTCTTTCTTTTTATTTTTTTGTAGATTTCAGTTTTTTATAACACGGGTACGTGTAGAGGGGTGGGTTCTTTTGAAATTTACTTTGAAGAAACGTACTAACGTTTCTTTCTTTTTATTTTTTGTAGATTTCGGTTTTTTATAACACAGGTACATATATAGGGACGAGTTCTTTTGAAATTTATTTTGAAGAAACGTACTAACGTTTCTTTCTTTTTTATTTTTTGTAGATTTTGGTTTCTAAGAACACGGGTACATATATAGGGGCGGGTTCTTTCGAAATTTACTTTGAAAAAACGTACTAACGTTTCTTTCTTTTTATTTTTTTGTAGATTTCGGTTTAGAACACAAGACACAAGTACGTGTATGCGGGATTCTTTCGAAATTTACTTTGAAGAAACGTCTAACGTTTCTTTCTTTTTATTTTTTTGTAGATTTCGGTTTCTAAGAACACGGGTACGTGTATAGGGCGGGTTCTTTCGAAATTAACTTTGAAGAAACGTACTAACGTTTCTTTCCTTTTATTTTTTTGTAGATTTCGGTTTAGAACACAAGACACAAGTACGTGTATGCGGGATTCTTTCGAAATTTACTTTGAAGAAACGTCTAACGTTTCTTTCTTTTTATTTTTTTTTGTAGATTTCGGTTTCTAAGAACACGGGTACGTGTATAGGGGCGGGTTCTTTTGAAATTTATTTTGAAGAAACGCGGGTACGTGTATAGGGGCGGGTTCTTTTGAAATTTACTTTGAAGAAACGTACTAACGTTTCTTATTTTTTGTAGATTCGGTTTCTTAGAACACAAGTACGTGTATGAGAGTGGATTCTTTTGAAATTTGAAGAAACGTACGTTTCTTTCTTTTTATTTTTTTGTAGATTTCAGTTTCTGAAAATCTTAAGCATTATTAAAGTAAATTGTTAAATTAGATCATTAAATATTATTAATCTATTTCGTTAAGCATTAAATAAAAACTGTTAAACATTAGTAAAATTATACAAAATTGTTAAAAATAAATTAAATGAAATAATGTATTAAATTATTGTCTTTAAAATAAATTAAGAAGAATTTCTTCATGTTAACGCAAAATTGTTAGAAGCTTTTATTCAAAATTTTGAAAGAAATAAAACAAATCAAAATATACAACAAATGAATATGAGTTATGGACTATCTAAACGTTAACATCATCATCTTCACTAAATTGTTGGTCTAATAATTTCTCTATATCGAAATTTTCGTTACCGTGGTCAACAATATGATCAACATTTACGGGTTCAATAACTACTCGCGGCTCCTGAAGTTTTAATAATTCCACTAGCTCCTTTGATACAAAATTAAAATAGTTTTCACTTTGTAAAACACTATCGTTACTTTTATGCCCAAATTTTTCATACTCTTCTATGTCAACAAGTTCGTCTTCTGTATCACCATAATCTTCGTCTTCATTATCTAATTCTTCCTCTCCAATTTCATCATTAATATTTTGATATATACCATTTCTTACCAATTGATAAAACTCTTCATCATTCTTGACATTCATATCTCTAGCCGTATACTTTAATTCAGTTTTCGCGTTTGAAACATAATATGTGTGAAGTTTCGTAAGATTTTGTAAATGATTCACACTTAATCTAATTGAAAGGAATTACTTAAAATTTAAAATTCAAAAAAAAAATTAATAACTAGCAACAATAAAATAAATATTTACCGTGTTCTCCTTTTATTCATATACCAACCCATCACGGAAAATATTCTCTCACATCCTGCATTGTGTGGAGTTATTGAAAATATTTTTAATGCAAGTTGTTGGATAAAATTTTCTTCTCCTTCATCTTGTTCTACATAACTCCACCAACACTCAACTGTATAATATTTAGGAACAAATTCATCATTATAAGGAGGAAGATTATCACGAAAAGCAGCAATTTGCCCAATTAATTTGGAACTGGAATTTTCTCCGCCTCCCATTTTTATCCATATATTTTCAATTGCCCAATAAACTACTTTACGGCATACTTGATTTCAGAATCCTTTACCTATGATATTTTAATTAATTAATAATTAATTAATTGTTAAATAAGGTAAAAATCATCATTTTATTTTATCAAATACGTACCACGGTATAGTGGGTGAAGTAAATAGGCTAACATATATAACCTAAAATCGAACTGCATCCACCTTTTATTAAATGCTTTAATGCATTGTTGTCGAAAAGTAGTATGAGTTTCTGATAAGCTTTTGATTGAATATGACAATTTTATTAATTGTAAGAAACAATCTGCTAACGTTGCATTTTTCATTTCTAAATATTTGATGGCTTCTTTTATTGGCTTAAGAATTAATTGTAATTCTTCAATATCCATAAAAAAACGCCTCGTAATAATTTCTTTGATATTTTGCTTTAGGTAATTCGGGTTATTATTTGCTATCTAAAATTAGATAAATTTATTAAAATTAATTAAAAATAAATAATTAAAAATAATCAATAAATACCAACATTTTTTAGAGCTTCTTCGCATCTTAAAACTGAAGAAACACAATCACATGCAGTCATCCATCTCGTTTGACAATACCCCTTTAATTTACCACCTTTAACCATATTTTCCTTTATTTCATCTGTTAATTCTGCACCTGCCCGATGAGATGCTTTAAAAAAATGAACTAATTTCATACATTTTTTTAATATTGATTGGGCAAACTCTAATTTACAAATATCATTGGTTAATAGATTTATATGATGTGCAATGCACCGAATTGGCATTATAAATCCATATCGATCGTTAACTAGCTTTTTTGCCATGACCATTGTAGATGCATTATCTGATACTATTCCTGCAAATTTTGTAACTCCAACATTTTCAATTACCTCAATTATTTTATTTGCTAAAAACTCTCCCGTATGTGAATAGTTTGATAAATTTTGAACTGAGTGAATATATTCTTTTCTTTCACCAGTAATAATAACAAATGCATAAAGTGATTGTCCACTAGTACTCGTCCAACCATCTACTCCTTTAAAAATTAAGAAATTACAATTAATAATTTAATTTATTATATTTTATAATAAATTATTATTACGTACCCAATGTAAGATTTTTTTCATTATTTAATTTAAGATTTATTTCAGTAATAACATGTGAAATTTCCGCATTAAGCATATCTTCTGTAAGAGTTTGTCTACATGGTGGATTATATCCCGGACATAATGTACGAAGAAGATCAATGAAAAAAGGGTTTTCAATTATATGAAAAGGGATACCGCAGCAAGCAAAAAATTTTACAATAGCACGATTTGCCATTTCAATTTTAGCTTGATCAATTTTGGTTGAATCAAATATCTCATCTATTTTTGGCTGATTGTGGCTAATTTTAATTTTTTTATTATAACCGAGATGTCCATTATTTTTTACTTTTTCCAGGAATAAAGACTTTACTTCAGGTGATACCTTTAAACAATTTAAAGCAATATGTCCTTGCATTTCAATAGGCTGACCTACTTGTTGTTTCCAGCCACAAAAATTACATTCTGCTGAACAATGCCCTCTATTTCTTGGCCCTTCCTTAAAATAATCCCAAATATCAGTTTTTGGACGACCACGTTTTTTTTTATTTTGATTAATAATTGTATTTTGATTATCATTACTGTCATCCATATTTAAAATATCTTAAAAAGATTTAAAAGAAGTATATTATAACGCAAAAGAATTATAAATTCTTTTTTAAATGTTAAAAAAAAAAATGAATGATTACTTTTTATAGTTTTTTTACTTAATAAATAAATTACTATTTATGGTTTAGATAGTTTTATTAATTTGGAAGTTGATCAAAATAATTTCGCACTATATTATCTATTAATTATATATATATATTTATATTAATTTAATTACGTCATATATAAATAATTACGTTATACGTAAATAATTACGTATTTACGTATTTTTCAAGTAATCTGGTAATTAATTACCAGGATTACGAATTACGTATTTATACGAAAATACTGAATTACCAGGCCATGTATACCATGGACACCTCTATCCTCATAAGAAACAATAGGAAAAATACAGTATATAATAAATTACCCATTGGTAATGCCCACACCTGAGTCTTGTATGATTGTGATGACATTAAAATGGAAAAGTGGGATAAATTCCGACTTAATATAAAAAGTCAACTAAACTCTCTAGATCAAGAAGTAATTGAGGATAAAGTCAATATAAAGGAGTATTCTTAAGAAGATATAGATAGATATTAGGATAAACTCAATAGTGTTATAGTCAGCGCAGTGGACTCAGAACTCCCTAGGAAAGTCATTAGACTTCATAATACCTTCATACGCTATAATAAGAAAAAGATGAGACCAGAACGTCATACAAATAAGCTGCTTTAATTATTACATAATTATTATTATGGCAACCAACAAATGACCACATCTGTGGACGCCAAATCCAGATGGGCTAGAAAAATTGCCAAATATAATCAAGACTATGTTACATCGACCAATGACTATAACAAATGTAACATAGTCATACAGGATATGTTTTCGGAAAACTGGTTTGACAATCTAAAAAAAAAAGTGAATTATCGCCTAAGAGCAGATTATAAAAAATTCAAAGCAACAGAGACGAAATCCATTAAAGATAAAATAGAGAAAAGAGTTGAAATTACATAAAAAGACCAAACAACATGGCTTTCTAGCATATTAGATAGAAACACTCATGCCAATATAGTTATAGATAAGATGTTAGTGAACGAAGAATCAGAAGGTTCGACTAAGAGACTGGCTACAGAACTGGGAGAAGTTAAAGAAGCAGTAGACAATGATTTCGCGAGCATGTTTAGGAAAAGAAACACACTTGAGAATTCTTTGACGCCGCTTTGGCAACAAATTTACGAACCTGCAGGCAAATTTAAAGAAGTAATGGAAGCTACAATAGAAAAGGTTACTATGGAAGAATGGAACAATACCGTTAAAGATTTAAATAAAAATTTGACTGCAGGGTTGTCTGGTATTAACTACAAAATAATTCCACAATTACCTGAGGAAATAGTCATCCTCTTGGTCAAGTTCGGAAATCTGACGTTACAAACTGGACTTATACCAAAGGCATGGAAAACATCGATCATTCTTTCTATTCCTAAGCCCACCAACTTTGAATATAATATTTTGAATACTCGACTTATTGCATTGCTGGACTGTTTTCGGAAGACCTTCACAAAGATGATCACGAACAGGTTGAGTTCAGTTATGAAACGATATAACATACTACAGGGATACAATTGTTGCAGTTTACCTGGAGAAAGTACAAACGAACCAATACACCTGGTTAATAATTTTATTGAGGATGCCAGAGAAAATAAAAAAGAACTATGGGACCTCACACAGGATATGAAAAAGGCATTTGATTCAGTTGGGTTAGAAGTGCTAAATCGGGCATTGCTTCGTATTGACATTCCAGCATCACTGGTTGAATGGATTATAGCCCTTTTTAAACACAGATCCCTTAGAATAGCCACAGCATATGGGTTAAGTGATGGATTTATTGGAAATGACGGAATAGATCAGGGTGATGCACTATCTCTGTTGCTATGGCGAATTTTCTATGATCCACTTCTAGTAGGAATACAACAAACTAAAGACAGCGGATATGAAATGAAATTACCTGGCCAAATGATATTAATGACCTTACTACATGGACACATTACAGGCTTCAGGTTCCAGTATGTGCATATATGGATGATACGGTATTTTTAGAATCATCAAAATCCAGGATGCAAAAGATAGTAGATATAGCAAATGATTTCTACTTGATTAATGATATCAATATCAATGTTAAGAAATCAGAAATGATAATTATCAACCCGTCAGTAGAAAGGCATGAACAAGTTATTGAATTAGGCCATGATCGTTTCATAGTTCAAGCCACTAATGACGAAATAAGATACCTTGGGGTCTGGTTTTCTAACAAACCGAGTAGGCGGCGATGGATGCAACATATATCCACGACGGTTAAAAGCTTTTGCGATACAGTTCGTAGGAAATTTGTCCCAGCTGGACAATGTATTTATCTAATCAATAGAGTATTGATTCCCAGACTAATATATATAGCCCAAATCATGACACTGTCAGAACATGACTGGAATCAAGTATTCGCTCCAGTAATGAAATTGGTTAAAAACTGGATGAAATTACCCAAGAATACACCATCGTCTCTATTATTTCATGAGGGGTGTTTAGGTATGGATCACCCATGGAAAATTCATTATATCAATATTATAACAGATTTAACGATTAAATTGAATAGTGACTCATACGCAGCGATAGCTACACAGATTAGGCTTAGAGACGCGCAGCTTAAATCACTCATCATTGATCTGATTTTTAACTGTGATCTTCACGCAACGTCTTGGATAAAACTTCAAGCCCGTAAAAATGTCCCATTCAACGCTTTGGTAATAGCTAAATCCCTTGACATTTCAATGGCGATAGATCTGATTGATAGATCAACTTGGAGTATATCAGGAGGGAAAGAGCTGATATTAAAGTTCTTTAAACAATATCAGCTTACAAAGTATATATATAGAATTAACCAAAGCTCACATTACCCAATATTTTATATTGATCAATTGTTTATTAGGGGAATACATCTTATGATATAAAAACAATATCGTAGTTTAGCACTACTCCTGGTGCAAGGAAGGACAGCTAGATGGTACCGTGATGTGGCTCATTTGTGCACATCAAGGACAGATAATTTAACAGTAAGCAATGACCTGGAGATTACGAAAGTTAACCTTTGGGCCTTCTTATTAGATATTATACCGGATGCATGACGCAAACAAGTAATTTTTGTTAGAGAGCCTTTGGCTAATTCAGATGCATGGTTAATTGGCAAAGTCAACAAAATACATCATCATGAACAGGAAATTTCAGTTAGCTATCGTCCAGGATACAATGATAATAGAACAATTGGATGGCAGGACAACGGACGAGTTATACCGGCTCATTGCTGTAAGAGAGCAATTCTAGATAGAGTCTCTAATTTGCGTGGTTGGAAAGTGAATGGTTATCTTCAACTCATCATCTTGACACTTTGATACCCAGAGATAGAGCACCAACATCAGCGCCAAGCCCCGTAATTAGCCTACCATTGGTTCAGGACATATGGATTAACAGATGGATAGATGATGATGACTTAAAATCAAAACTTATGGATATTAGAAATATATTAGAAGAGAGAATATCGATAGAATACTACACAGATGGTTCGCTCAGGACAAGTATCCCTACATCAAGGGATCAACAAGATTCCAAATTAGTGCATACAAAAATGGGTGCGGCGTTCTGTGTCAATGATGAACCCGCCCTATCTGCCCAAGCAAATTTATCATTATGGCCCTCTTCTACACGTGCAGAACTAGTGGCTATTTTTCTGGCATTACTCACAAGTCCTATGAATGCAAAAATTAAGATATATATAGATAGTCAAAGTGCCATCTATATGATTAATAATAGACATAATAAATCGGGGAGAAAATTACTGAAACAGTCTAATTCTTTAATTTTACTTAAGATAGATATTCTTTTACAGGAAAAAAAGATGGATCTAGTGTTAGTGAAAGTTAAGGGACACAGTGGAGATGTTATGAATGAAATGGTAGATAAATTAGCTAAAAACACAAGTAATGACAGTGGTTACTTTAAAGGTAGTGTGTATGCCGATCATTTTTCATAAGTGCGCAGTGGTAAATAATTTTGTTGATCACATGAGGTTCCAGAAACTCGGTACGTATTAAAGCGGGTTTCAAAACGAGTTTTTCTTTTGCTGACATATAGTAATATGACACGTAACTGATATCAAAATTATTAAAAAAATTTTTCAAAACTCAAGTTATTAAAAAAAAATAAAAAATATTCGTAGTATTGTCCTTTCAGTATTTAATGACGATATTATTTCAATAAATAAGATGTTATTTTGTTAATTGTATGGCTGTAATAAATTACTTGATTATATACTTCCTGCTAAACAATTCCCTACACGTTCTTTCTAAGACCAATAGCCAAAACAAACTAACCTTAAATAAAGTTTAAGCAAGTCAAAGAAGTATTATTAAAGGAAACTAAATTTAGTAAAAATAAGTGAAAACTAGAAAGTAATAATGGAATGTTTATAGTAGAAATGAGGTAGGGAATAAAATTAAATGATTCTAATTTAATTTTTTTTAATGAAAGAGGGGAGAGTGTGAAACTAGACTAAATTTAACAATAAAATACGCGTGAAAGTGAAATCAATAAAATTTTTTAACTAAATGGGATAAGGAATAATATTACTGATTCAGAGTTAAATTTTTTAGTTGAAAAAGGGAAAGGGAGCAAAATCAGATGAAATATAACGTAAAATATGAAATTTTTTCACAAAAATAAGGTAAATAATGACATAACAGTCAGTGTGCATGTCCATTTTACATTGCCGATCATATTAAAAATTATTGTGTAACATTCGTTCAAGATATTCCATTAAAGACTTTCGTTCTAAGCCACAATATAATCGTTCTTCACCCTTGATAAACTTTTTTCAACAACATTTCTTCTATTAAAATAAGTAAAAGTTTGGCCCTCCCCTGCTTTCCTGCGAAATTTTATCCTATCAGGAAATTTACCTATTTTTGACACTAAAGCCCGAGATTCTTTTGCTACCAACTTTTAAATCAAAAAAAAAGTACCCAACGAACTTAGTTTTTAGCAGTTCTTTTGACGTAACCACTTTAAGAAACCATATACAACAGGACTTTTTAACGAAAAATGGCATTTTTTTTATATATAATGAAACCTCAAGACTTCTTCTATTAAAGACCAGGTTTATTTAAGGTAATATATAATAAATTATTTATGTTTATTGTTTTTATTACGTCTATGACGAGATATATATTGATAAATTCGATCCTTATCCCATTCATTTCCTAGCAATTCCCTAACTTGTTCTATTTGTTCATCATTCGGATACTCAGAACAAGTCACTAATGGTTCTAAAAGACTCTTTTCTTCGGGTTTAGTTTCACGACGTGCTTGTCTTGGCTTTTTTATTAGCGGCCCATCTTTATCTATAATTACTACTTGAGGTATCAAATTAGTTGGCACCTGTTCGATCAGAAATAGAATTTTTTGTATTTGAACTCGATGCCATTTTGTTTTTATTTTTTTTTGAATTTTGGTCATTAGGTTTCCATCTTGTAATTCCCAATTTTCTCCTTCCAACTTTATTACTTTTTTGTATTGAAATGACATCTTGTAGGAAAATTTCTTCTATTCTCAAAATTCCATCAGGAAAACAGTTTTCAAGACGTCTAATACTGTCCGCCGTAATATGATCAGGAGTAGTAGTACTCCATAAAGGATTTTGATAACGATTATAATCATCAGAATGTTCAAATGCTGACAAAAGTTCGTTTACTAGTTTCCACATGGCCGTTTTACGGGTATCTACAGCTTCTTTGTCCAATTGATCCACAAGGATCATTAAGATATTCTGATAATAAGATTCCTATACGATCTCGTTCACTCTGGGCGGCTTTGACTTGTAATTTTAATTTATTATCATCAACTACATTTCCGGTAATGTTCTGTTTGATAAACTTAACTCCGAAGGTTTCAAGGGCTTCGTCAAATGCGAAGTAGTGACCCTTTCGTTTTTCATCATTATCAATTTTAACTGACGAAACACATTCCAATTTTTCTTCAAGTTTTGGGTATTGAGCCAGCATTCCAAGATATTGAGTAACTGATGACGAATAGTTTGATTTTCCTGCTGATGTAAATAAACCAGCAAAACAAGACAAAGCATTTTTCTGCAATTTATAATTGCCAACACGGATTCCTACACGATGTGCTTTGAAAATTGATGCCCATTTATAATAAAGATACCATATTCGTAAAATATTATTGGCACCACTATTTGAATCCATTATATTATATTTATTAAGGTTTGTTTTTTTCATATATATGCGAATAGATATAGTTACTGCACACCATATTAACTCTAAAACACGAACTGTAGAACGATAATCAACAATTTTGTCCAATTTATCCAAGAATTTGACTCCCGATACTTTTGCTAGGTCAAAAATTCCATAGCTCGAAAACAATACAATTAAAACTCCACACATATCCTTGGATGTGTGCCACTGGCCAAGAATAGGACGCAGTTTCGGCCATATTTTTCTCTGTTTTATTAGTCTTCTGAAGATTGCTTCATCAGCTACCACATCCAAGTAGTCATCCGGTCCTAAATTAAAGTCTTGTTTGTACATTTCTGTGGATTGAAATATTCCTTCGTCTGAATTTGGAATTCCTCCAGTTTCTAATATGACTATATTAGGTGCATCAGCTAAACAACCATGATCAACATTTTCAAGAATTTTTTGGTGAATAGCTGCCATATCAAAATCGGTATTGTAAAGAAGTTGTCCTTCAGAACTTGTTTGAAAATTTAAGAGATTATCAATAATATCGTCAAACTTATCCCATGTGTCTTTCATCAGATCATTCATGCCAAAAAGACCTGTTGGAGATGTTATATTTTTTTTATCATCTGCTCTTTCTTCCAAAGGAATTGGCATCCGCATTTGAAATGCCATTCGTAGCGTTGTATGAGAACTTTTGCGTGTGGTGTCAAAAATATTTCCGTATGTAAAAGATTTTTCTTTGAAATCAATATTATCTATAACCGCCAAATTCCATATATTTGGTCCTTTTATTAATCTTTCAGTTGGATTAACTTTATCCATTCGTTGTTTCTCTATTCGGCGTTCATTACTATCAGTATGACCACTTATATGAAGAGTAGATAAGAGTTGGCGAAATGAAAAAAAGAGGCGTGATTTTCGAGACATACTAGCCATTACCTGAGTAAACCAAACACCAAGATAAGGAAATGCCATACTTATTATAAGTGAAGCAAAAAATGTTACACATTTGGTAATATGTTCAACATCTAATTGTTTTAAAGGTTTTTCACGTTGTTTTCGTTTTTTATTTAAATTTATTAATTTTTTTTTAAAAATTTCACCAATAAGCCCATCAAAAAAACCTCTTAGAAAATTTGGAAAACTTTCATAATATGCATTAAGAGAAATTGGTAATTGTATTTCTGATTTTTTATCTGTAACTATTTTACGCGAATTCCATACTTCATTTCCCAATTTTTCTCCAATTTCTTTCCATTTATCATCCGTCCAGTCTAATTTTGGTTGTGTAATATCCGTTATACGATTTATATTTAATAATAATTTTAAAAAAAAGTAACTGGGCAATTTAGGTAAAATTTCAATTAAAAATTTAATTGAATCATCAATATTATTTGTATTATTAAATTCATCAAGATTTAAATAACGTGTATTATCTTTAGAATTATAATATTCATACTTTAAGGGTGTTTCAGATGGAGTATATAAAAATTTTAAAGCTGGAACTAACATAGAAGCGAGAATTATTTCTTTTTTTTCTTCTGTTTCAGTATCTGCTACATACGTAAGCCACTGAGCCAATAATTTTAAACTTTTGGATGTATCTTCTTTATGCAATTTATGTTGTTCACAAGTTGTTTTTCGTTTGCCAGAACCAGGTCGACGGTTTAAATGCCCACCATAAGATTCATAACAATTATAACAAATATATCGAATTGTTGAAACATCATCAAAAATTCGCTGGGAGATACCTTGGCATTCGTGTACTGCATTACATGTATAGAGACCAACACATGGAATTTGGATATATTTTCCCCACATTTTCCATAAATGATCTTTACATCCAATTCCACGGCTAAAGAAATGAAAATTTTTAGAACACAATAAGCAACGTCGACGGCTAATTTCACTTTGTTCAGGATTCCGCAATTGTTTTATAAATGCATTATGATTTTTTTGATCATAATTAAAATGACTCATACACACCCCCAATGGTATTCCTTTTGACTGGTATTCTGATACTGCATTTTCATCTATTTGCCAAACTCCAACTAATTGGCATAAATTCCTAACATTTTTAGTTTGACCACAAGTTTGCAATTTATTATCTAAATAATCAATTAGAATACATGGTGAAAAATTTGTATACATGGCTGGATTAAGTCTATATACAGGTTCGTTTGCATCTTCAACAGGAGGTGGAGGAACTTCTTGGTCTTCATATGTACCAAATTCTTCTTCGTTTTCATCACTTGAATATTCCACAACTTCGTTCTAGTGCATTTTGCGCATTAATATAATTTTTTTCATTAAATTCAAATATTTCTAACTCAGAAAGTTCATCAAAAGAAGTGTCAAGATCTTCTTCAGTTTCTTCTGAAAATATTTCTTGACTACTATAATATAAAGGGGTTTTTTCTTCAAAAGTAATTTCATAAGTCTCCATATCAATAAATTAAAATTTATGCAAACTTTGACGTTAAGATTCTTTTAAACGAGGAACAATATTATATTAAAACGAACAATAATAATATTAACGTACCTCGAACAATAAACCTAACCACTTTTTATCACATGATATGATGTAATATTTTGTTACAGACAAGTGGAAAGTTGTTGAATTTTGCGGTTTTCTATATGTTTTTGGATTTTTTACTATGATATGCAACATGCAGATTTCTTAATTAAAAATGTTACACAACCCGATCAGGGGACATGCACACTGACTGATAACATTTAATGAAATATATTTAAAAATGGTTCTAATTGAATTTTTAAAGAATGAAATATAGAATCAATTCAAAATCACATGGTTTATAAATATATACAGGTGAGGAACATGATGGTGGCTAACAGTTATTTGAAATTATTTATTTGATGCTAATGAACTATATTTAATTTGTAGATATTAAAATGATAAACATATTATCATCTACACGGATATTACGATGGGTTTGCTTTATTCTTTAGAAGCAAAGGTGGAAGGATGTACGTGCGAAGTACAGTATATGTATGCCAATACTTTCCGTGCAGGCGGTGGCATAAGCAATCTACATATCATAATAGAAATATTAGCTATTATTACTATTATTAATTTAACCATAAAATACAAAATTTATGTTCTTATTCGTTAGACGTGTAAAAAGTAATAAATTTCAATAGTTAACGCTAATTTTACTAAATAAATAGTTCTTTGGTATTTTAAAATAAATATAGAACTAACTACAGTGTAAAGAAATAGTTTACAAAAGTATTTCTAATAAGTTAAAACAATAAACACTTTTAAAAAAGTATTTATTCAGTATTTAAATTATATTATATTATAAACGTATTATAAGCGTTACCAAGTTCTTTTGTTGAGTCGACACCAGTAAATAGGAAACCAATAAAAACCTTATTTGCCCATTCGCAAAAAAAGATTCCCATTTGCAACTTCATACGACGTTTTTTCAAAAAGCTTTTTATGCAACAAAATTTTTTAAAGTTGCAAAGTGTTGCTCAAGTTCGTGGCTTTCTTTTACAAATATAAAGCTTTCTAAACATATAAATTTTTACCCCCTTACATTAGTATTACAAAAGTCTATATTGTACTGAAAATTTGTATTCCGATTTGCCATGTTGATCAATAAGAAATTATCACGTGATTTACAATACCTTTAACAACAGATTTAACTATAGCAATAGGAAAGTTAGATTTTTTCCAACTTTTAAACAGATTCCCATTGAATACAACTTGAGGAAATTTATCAAAACTCTAATGAATACTAAAGTGACAGCAGAATGGTCAATGCTAAAATCAAATGGCCATGAAATTCCAATTGATTGGAATATAACTTGGAACTTAATTCATAGATATAAAGGGTTTAATTGTATTTTAGTTAAAAAACATTGGCACTTAATATTTATTGTTAAACTATTTGCTAAACTTCTTCCTATAGGTACTACTCTTTTACAGCGAAAACCAAATCTATACAAAGAGTTTGTCTGTCCAAGGTGCAATGCTAATAAAGAAGAAAACAGACATCATTTTATTGAATGTGAGGCCAATAAGGACTTATGGCCTATAATCAAAAGCAGAATGCAAAATGATATGATTTCCATAATTCAAAAAGGAGTAATACAACAGAGGATACACCTAAGAATATAAATAAGAAATTAAACCAGATACTAGGAACACAACATGATGATATCAAATTTCTTGATTTCTGCTCATTGGCCTTGGAAGCTAAGATTAACACTAATTTTTCCAAAATATCAAAACAAATATTTGGATTCTCAGAGTCAAAAAACATTTTATTTTTGGCCTCACTTTTGGATTCCTTCATCATTCACTTTAAGGAATTAATTTGGTTGCCTAGATGTAATGCCACTAATGCATGGGAAAAGGCTAAAAATATTGGAAAAAAAGACAAATTAAATGAATCTGAAAATATGGATCGTTATTTTAAATCCTCTTATCAACAGATCAAGCAATTAAAACAGAATAAACAACAATCAAAGAAGAATAATATAACAAATTCACAGGAAGATCAAATGGTAGAGTTTGGTGATACATCATTGGAATTGGATTCAGTACAACCTGAAAACTTAAAAAATGAAAATCTCATATTATCAAAATGCTATAGAATGAAAAAAAAAGCTCAAGATCAAATGTGTTTATTAATTAATAATAACTGGTGGTTTAGTTGGGCTTATAAAAAGACAAAAAAGGTTGTTAACAATGTTATAATTGATTTAGCAACAGTATAATTAATCTTAAATTGGATATATACCAAATTCGAAAGGAAAAAAGGAGGAAAAAAAAAAATATATATATATATATAATAATAATAATAATAATAATAACAACTTCTATAATATAATCAATAGACATAATTTTAATTATTTTTATTCTATAATCAATAGATACAACACTAATTATTCTTATTCTATATTTATTCTTATCCATATTTTGATGATTGCATCCTACTGGGTGGATATAGCTTATGATAATTTGTTTGTATGGTATATAAACTACATATCAATAAAGCATATATAAATCATTAAAAAAAAAAAAAAATTTTTTATAATTAATTAGCTTTATCTTTAAAAATCAATAATTATAATAGCAAAATAGCTTTATACTTAATTTTATTAATTAATGATTCTAATTAGGACCCCGGAAAATACTTATATAGGTAAGGTCCCAAAAATATTTTTTATTAGTAGCTCTAAGCACAGGTTTTTACTATGATCGCTAAGCATTGTTGATATCTAACCTTAAAAATTATATAAAAATAAGCAAATCAATCTTCTAACCTAATTAAATTTTTATTATAACACATATAATTTATAAAATATATTTATTAATTAATATATTTTATTAAATCCAATTTTAAATATGTTGTGAAGCTAAACTAAACATAATATACAAGTAGATTAATAATATTCAATTAATAAAGTTAATAAATAGTAAGAGAAAAATTCGAAATTAATACTATTACAAAAAATGTAAATTTCTCCATAAGTATTATACTTACACCCATAAAAATTAATATGTAGGTAGTTTCGACCTTGCTGAACAATTTTCAATTAATTTAGAAAGTCGATTTCATTTGACCAAAGGGGTGTAATTACGCTCTGAAGTTGTAAACGGATAAATGAAAAATTCGGAAGTTAGTACCGTTATGAAAAATGCACTTTTCTACATAAGTATTATACTCACACTCATAAAAATTAATATATAAGTAGTTTCGACCTTGCTGAACAACTTTCAATTAATTTAGAAAGTCAATTTCATTTGACTGAAGTGGTGTAATTACGCTCTGAAGTTATAAACGAAAAAGTGAAAAATTTAAAAGTTATTACCGTTAAAAAAAATATGCTTTTCTATATAAATATCATACTTAGCCTTAAAATACAAGTATATTTAACTTGCTGAATAACCTTACTTAAGCATAAAAGATAATTTGATATAACCAAAGTGGTAAGTAGTGAAATTATATTTTAAAGTAAAACATATTTACAGTAATTTTATTTAACAAAATAAACATGTATAATATAGTAATTTTATATTAAAAATAATACACTGAGTTTAATAAAAATTAAAAAGATACTATTGAAAGATAATTAATAAAACATTGAAAAAAAAAACTGAAATTCCATCAAAAAAATTTTTGTTTATGTATTTATATAAAATCGTGAAATGTAGTACAAAATTAACACTTACCGTTAGTGAAAATAAATAAAAATTAATTATAAATTCAATATATAATAATTTAAAAAGTTCTATAAATATGAAAAATAAACAACTAGAAACTCTAAAATAATACCAAAAATATGCAATTTAATTATCTTACATAGTATGAAATTTTCTTAAAATTAAGCATTATAAAATTCTTACATCATAAAATTTTTCTATGTTGGCTAAGCACCTTGGTACCTTACATATATAAGCATTTTCCGGGGTCCTTTCTAATTACATAGTAATAAAATAATATAAACTAATTAATAATATAATTAAAAAAAAAAAAATTAAATCTTTATATGCTTCAATTTAAATTCACTATTTGAAGAAATAAGTTGTAAAATAATTTAAGAATAGAAAAACTTAACTATTTAACTATTTAATTACACAGAAGTCTAAAACTTTAAACCACCAAGTTTTATTATAAATATATATTTTAAAATTAAGTCTTTAATTTAGTTTTTAAAGAATAATTTTACTGAAATAAGTACTAATATAAAAATTATAGTTTCATTATTAATTAGTTTTAGTTTTGTTATTGATTAAATTATATAGTAATAATTTTAATTTAATTTTAATTATATAAAATTATATTATATACAGTAGGTGATCAAAAGTATAAGGACACTTTGTTTTACCAAATTATGCAAAAAATTATGTATTAATGTAATATAAATAATTTATAATCTAATATTTGTAATCATAATAAACAAATTTTTATGCTTTATATATTTTCAGAATTTTTTAGAAATATGAAACTATCTATGGCATAAATTATTTTAATTTTATTATGCGGTTTACAAAATTTGAAAATGATGTAACTTAATCAATATCGTTCTAATCAATATGATTTTAGTATCATTTGAATCGTCTCGATGAGACGAATCTAATGAGCTAAACATCGTGAAAATCTGATCATTGAATCAAAATATACTATAGAATAATTCTAAATAATTAAAATATAATTGTGTACTAAATATTGATTTTACAATTGTTATTTTATTATCATTCGAATAAACTCAATGAGGCGGATCTAACAAATCTAAGATCATAAAAATCCAATCACTAGATACTGAAATATTCTTAATAAATCTTAAATTTATATGAATTTTGCAAATTCTGTAAACTCATGTAAAATTTTACTTGATAACCTTACATTGAGCTAATAAACTTATGCAAAATTTTATTATTTACATTATGTTTGCATGTTATATTAAATTTCTTGATAAAATACTTGAAAAGTATATTAAAAAAAAATGCATAAAATATATTTCTCTGGTATATTTTAAATGTCGATCAATTACATATCTCATAGAATTAAGGCACAAATGAAAATGAAATTTATCAATAAATTTTTATCTAGTTTAATAAAGTTTAATAAATAAAGACATAATGAATATGTTTAACTTAATTTTTTATTTTAATTTTATTATTATGTATATAAATTTTTTCATTTTGAAAAGTGTCCGTATACTTTGATCGCCTACTGTATATACTATAAAGTTCTAAATTTTAGCAATCTTTTGTTATTATAGAAATGCTTATATTTAAAAATTTAGAAAGATATATTTAAGATATCAGAAGATAATAAAATTATTATAAATAGTTGACAAAAGTATTTACTTTTGGGTAATATAAAAATCTGGGGTACTTATATTTGGAAGGTAATTATATTCATAATAATTTTATAAGTAATTATTATATTTAAAAATCCTTAAAAACCTATAAAAAATCTATAAAATTATTATAAAATATTGAATTTTAACATTTTATTTTTTAATTTTAAATGTCTAAACTATTCAATTTTATCAAATAATTAAATATTTCAGTTTTATTCAATATCACTCAGTACTATCACTGATGTCTACCATTTATCAATAAATAAATTTAATATTAACAATTAATTATACTTTACAATTTCTTTATTTTATAATTTTAAATTTGAATAATTTTCTTAAAATATTTTTTTAATCACTAATTAATATACAGTCAACTCTCTTTATAGTCACACATTTGGGACAGTCCATATTTGGTGATTATAAAGAGATGTGACTATATAAAAAATTTCTTATATTTGTATATCATAATTCCGGCCAAAAATTAACATAATTTTAGCCAAAATTATACTTAAAACTTTATTGTATCGTAACTTCGCCAATATTAATCGTAGAGAGATGATCTTACCGCCATTCGATTCGTCTTGATGAGACAGTTCTAATGGTATAAAATACGTCGAAATCCAATCACTAGATTAATTTCCGAAATTAAAAAAATATTAATGATTTTTGTGTAATAACTCTGCCAATATTGATCCTAGAGAGACGATCTTACTACCATTCGATTCGTCTTGATGAGACGAATCTAATGGTATAAGATACATCGAAATCCAATCACTAGATCAATTTCCGAAATTAAAAAATATTAAATGGTTTTTATGTAATAACTCCGTCAATATTGATCACAGAGAGATGAGCTTACCACCATTCGATTCGTCTCGATGAGGCGATTCCAACGAGCTATAAAACGTCTTTTTACAATCACTAGGTACCGAGAAATCTAGCAAAATGTTAAATGGCGCAGTAAACGTAAATCAAGAAATATTATAATGCCGATGTCTAACATTTTGTTGAATAACTCGTCAGCCAGTGATCGGAAAAGGATAAAACTTACCTAAAATGGTGGTATGGAAGGGTACTAGATGGTTGATGTTACCTGTCGAAAGTCCTCCATGAAAGTAGATGCTCTCTAAAGGTCGTTAAATAAATTGAGTATCAGTATCATGCAATGGGTATAGGATGAGTAGGCGGCGTGTACCTAGCTTCAGATCAGCCTATAATGGCCCGATGGGGGATGTCTTCTATAGTGGTGCTGTTACCTGAGGAATTAAGTACTCGGTATAATGGTTGCCCATTGAAGATGATAGGGACACGACTTAAGATTAGTCTCATAAGAGGCAATGGGTGGTCTGGCCGTAAACATTAGCAAAGGAAAAGGATAAAACTACTACCATTCAATTCGTCTCAGTGAGACGATTCTAACAAGCTATGATACATCTTTGTACGATTATTAGATGCCAAGTTATTTAATATATTCTTAGGATAGGTGTGATAGTGACTATAGATAGATTGTGACTATATAGGATAGATTTTAATAATAAAGTGTTTTGAACATTCAACTGGTGTGACTATATAGTAGAATGTGACTATAACGGGAGTGACTATAGAGGGAGTTGACTGTAATACATTTTGAAAAATTGATTAATTTCTTAATTACTAAATTCTATTTTATTTTCTTTAATTTTTAAAGTATTTTATAATATCAGTATATGAAATTTATTTGCAAAATTTATGAAATACAACCTACTTTTTAATTTCTACAATTATATTATTACTATACTTTTTAATTTAGTGCTCTGAAACGAGTCGAGTTGACTCGTGAATTGGTCGAGTTGAGTCAAGTCAAGTCAAGTTGAAAATTACAATCAAATTGATTTGAGTTGAGTCGAGTTAATAATTTAATAAAATCGAGTCAAGTTGAGTTAAGCCGAATTAAACATAATTCCGGCCAAATTTATGGAATTTCCTTTTTTGGAAATTATGTTACACAAAATCCGAGACGAAAAATTTTTGAAAATTACAAAAATGGAATTTTGTAGAATGGCTATCGCCAAAAAAAGGAAATGATCGATATAGCCGAATAAAATTACGTGATTTAATTCAACTTGACTCGATTCGGTTTGACAGGCCAACTCGACTTGAATCGAGTCGAGTTTATATTTTTATAATTTTAACTCAACTCGACTCAACTCGTTCAGAGCTCTACTTTTTATTATATATTTCTATTTTAAAAAAAGATTTAAATAGAAAAAAATGGTTATCTTGGATAAAGGACAAAAAAAAAGCCAGCTAATATAAATTTAAAATATCATTTAAAATTTTAAAAAAATATTATTTATAGATATTTTATTTGTAAGTATTAAATAATAAAAGTCTTTTTATATTTATTTTGAATATCTTTTATAAGTTTGAAATAGAAAGGTCTACCTTCATACAAAATATTATTTTTTATATATTATAAAAACTTTTTATTCAAGAAAATTTTATTTGGAATTCTTTTTTTTATAAGTTGCTTATTTAGGTTTACTTATTTTATAAATTATATGTATTTTTAGTTAAATATCTTTAATTCTTTATAGTAAAAAATCAGAATTAGATTTAAACTTGTTTTATTTTTTGTGATTTTTTGTAATTTTTTATTTAGAAATTTCAAAAAGAATGAGTGTAAAAATGCTAATAAAAAGAAATAAATTTTGAAAAAAAGTAAATATAATAAAAAAACTAATACTTTAAAATAAAAAATACTTAATAAATATATAAAAGTTTATAAAAAAAAAATAAAAATAAGTGGAAAGAGTTTTTTAATATATTAAAATGCTTTTATCAGTATTGGGTTTTGGACTTGTCCAATTGGTTTTTTTAATTGGACAATTTTGGACTGTCCAAAACCAGTTTTAGACATAGTTTTGGACATAGTTTTGGACATAGTTTTGGACAGTTTAAAACTGCTCAAGAGTCTTAATATTTATTAACTAAAACTAAAAATAAAATGAAAATATAATGTTAAAATGTTAAAAAAGTAAATATTTAATATAATTAAATAATAAAAATTAATGTAAAATCAAAATAATATTAAAAATTAACATTTAAAGATTTTTGAAGTAATTTAATAATTGAACTAAAATTAAAATTAGCCAAAATTAGTCATAATTCTGGCCAAAATTAAATTTTTTTGTCATGTGATCTGTCCAAAACCTGTCCAATGAAAAAAAGGTTTTGGTTTTGAACAAGTTTTAGACAGGTTTTGGACAAATGTCCAAAACGTCCAATTGTCCAATTGCCCAACACTGCTTTTATTATACTTTATTATTATTTTGTAATTGTATTATTGTATCTAGTTTAGTGTTTCAGATAAATCAATTTATAATATAGTATAATTTTAAAGTGTAAAATGTTTTTTGCAAATAATATTTAATCTAACAGTCTGATTTTAATGATTTTTTATTTTAATTAGGGTAATAAAAGCTATTAATTAAAAAAAATAATTATTAAAATCAGATCATTAGATTTCAAAATAATATTTTTTATAATTTGAATTAAGTTCAAGTTAAATTTGAATCAAATTGAATCTCAGAAAAAAAATTTAATTTATGCAAAAATTAATCTAGTTTTATAAAAATAATTTAAAATATTTTTATAATTATATAATTAACTTTAATATTATTTTAATATATTAATTTCAAAGATACTTCAAATATATTTAAATATATTTTAAAAATTTTATAAAATAATTGTACAATTATTTTAAAAGTTATTGTATTTAGATTTATAATAATACTTTAAAAAATTATTAAGGCCACTCCAATTTAATAGTTTGTTTAATATACTCCATTCCATTTTTGAAATTTTTTTAAAAATAAACAAATATATATTATATCATATGACTTATAATAATATTATCAATTTGTACAATATTTAAAAGAATTTCTTTCCAATGTATTTAAATCTATCAAAGAAAATATTCTTAGTAGTACAATTAATAATAGTAATACAATTAACTTTCTCTATAGTCACTCCCGTTATAATCACATTCTATTATATAGTCACATCAGTTGAATGTTCAAAACACTTTATTATTAAAATCTATCCTATTAGTTACAATCTATCTATAGTCACTATTATACCTATCCTCAAAAATCTTATATTAAGAAAAACTGTTTATAATCATAGTTATATAAAGAATATATTAAATAACTTAATATCTAATAATTATACAAAGATATACCATAGCTTGTTAGAATCATCTGACTGAGATGAATCGAATGGTATTAAAGTTGCTTGCCGAAATTAGGTAATTTAGGCCAAGGCTGAAACTTTTTTGTAACCAAAAGTTTAGGCAATCAAAAATAAATTTGCCAAAATTTATAATGCCAAAATTATTGCCGAAAAGTCTGAAATTTGACCAAAATTATTGGTATAATTCTGGCCATTTTTAGGACGTAATTCTGGCCAGAAAATGATCAACATTATAAATTTCCTTTTTGGAATTTTGTGTACCCCTTGTGAAACTGATTTTACCAATTTTACTGGAAAACAGAATTTCCTTTTTTGGAAATCAGTGTAATATCACGTGACACAATGTCATAATTTCGGCTGAATTTTAATTTTGGCCAAAATTAAGACTGAGTTTCGGCCTAATTTCAGCATTTTTGGCATTTGATTTGATTGGCCGAAACCTTTCAGAATTTTCTTTTTAATTTCGGCAGGCAACCTTAAATGGTAGTAGTTTTATCTTTTTTTTTGTTAGAGTTTATGGTTAGGCTTCCCTTTACCTCCTTTTGAGACATTCTCAGGCCAATATCCTATCATCCCTACTCATATGGGCTGATTTGTTTACTCTGCATTAAAAAGAGTTATTAAATTGATCTTCACAATTTTTGTTACTCAAAATTATTTTGTAATACCAAAAAATCATCTGATTGATGATCACTTGATTAAATAATAAGTTGAACAAAAATTTACATTTGCGAAACTTAAATTATTAAATGTAAAAAAGCTGTGAAAAAACCCATTTCACTAATAAAAAACCCATTTCTCATATATATGGAATTTTTAACATATATTATTAAAAAGTAAGTATATTTTAATAAAATATAAAGTAAAATAAAATTTATATAGTCTTAGTAGCTATAAATGTTTATAAAAATATAATAAAAATATCATATAAAAGATGGTATTATAATAGATATTTTCAAACAATAAAAATAATTATTTTATATCGGAATTTGTATTACCATGTTTAAACACAAATATATCAAGATCCACTGATCCGTTTTTTATAATTTTAGGCTCGTTGGAAAGCTCTTGTTCTGGACTTTATAGGCGAAAAAAGAGCTCGCCGATTGAATCATTAGATTCGGAGATATTTACGTTTAAAGTTGAGGTACGAACTTTTTAACATGCTTAAATGCAA
This sequence comes from Rhizophagus irregularis, assembly GCF_026210795.1. NCBI lineage: Eukaryota > Fungi > Glomeromycota > Glomeromycetes > Glomerales > Glomeraceae > Rhizophagus > Rhizophagus irregularis. The sequence goes on along the minus strand of NC_089451.1, from coordinate 3,549,739 downwards.
ATATCTTGGGATCCACCAATTCATTTTTTATAAATTTAGGCTCTTTGGAAAGCCCTTAATCTGGTCTATATGAGCGAAAAAAGAGCTTGCCGATTGGATCATTGGATCTGGAGATATTTACGTTTAAAGTTAAGATACAAATTTTTAACATATATAGTAAGTGCTAAGAATTATATTAATTTAAAAGAAATATTTACCAAATTATAGTATAATAAAATTAAATGAAAATTTTTTAATACTCATCCCCAATTTACTGTATATTATATAGTATTTTGTATAATAAAAATGTAATAAAATCAATATTTTAATTAAAGGTAAACAAATCAGCCCATATGAAGAGGTAACCACTTAACCGAATACTTAAATTCCTCAGATAGGCAGAACTATGCATAAGGACATCTCCTATTAGGCCATTAAAGCTAATCTGAAGCTAGGATACGCCATTCTACTTGTTCTACACTTATTACATAATTCTATACTCAATTTATTTTATGACCTTTAAAAAGCATATACTATCATAAAGGACTTTTGACAGGTAACATCAATTATCTGGTAACCCTTCCATACTAATGATGACCAACAATCAGACAACTCGATAACTCGCTCAAGACCATTACAACCTGCGATTTCACTACTCCCCTATAGTACTGTTGTAAAACTCCAAGTGGTATACTTTTGTAGTGATTATTCAGATGGAAAGTAGCAGACATCTGTTCAAGATTACCCCTTATAGTGAGTATCAACTACTAGCCAAGAAATGGGGAATCAAATCCTATAACCATGCTATCTGTTCTGTGCATGAACATCTCTTCGTGATCTATCGCCTATTAGAAGGCCAAAGGTTTATAACTGAAACTACCACAGCTGTAAGCATCCAACTGGCTATCTACAATTGGAGAGAAGGAAAGGGACTTTACTATTTGGAACGATTATCTAGCTACATTCAGTTAGACCCTAAATGGTATCATAGAGTGACCACCTGAATAAGAAATTCTCTCTAAGGTATATACCTAGTGACCTTAAAGACAAAACTGTGTACATGCTAATAGCTTCTTAGGGAACATTAGAAGGACACTATGATCTTTTATTGAAATATGCTTGTTCAAAACATATTAATTTACTATGATGCAGTCTAACTACACTAATTCTTGTATCTTTATGCTATTGATGGTAGCTAGGAATGGAGTCAATTCAATTATGTAATTTTGAGCAGTTTTTGAAATTAATTAAAATTCCATAAGTTTCAAACTTATATAAGCCAAAAATCTTATTGGAAATAAAGAAATACTAATATTTTTACAATAAATAAAAAAAAGAAAATTTATAAGTTAAAAATAATTTTTAATAGCTTTCAAAAATTGAATTGAACCAGTTCTGAACTAGTTCTAAAAACTGGTTTAAAATATGATCAACATCAAAATTATAATGATTATTTCAACTCATATATATCTTTAATTTAATATATGTAGCTTATATTTTTCTTAATAGGAACTAATGTGGGACTAACGGTAAACTGAAATAGAACTAAGCGAACCATCCTTATTTCTAATGGTAGTATCTACAGTAAAATTTGTTTAATTTCTGTGATCAGTGAAATTGAACCTGCGATCTTACCATACTTAGGCTATATGAGGGAGTGCCACCTTAATAATTGCACTAGAGTGATCAGCCCTTTAGTTTTATCTTTTTACTGTGCAAATAGTTCTGTGATTTTATTTTTTATTTATATTTAACTTTAAAAATTTAAAGATCAAACAATATTACAAAAATAAGAAAATAAATAAAAAATAAAAAGAGTAGTTTCACAACTCATATAAGTAAAGAAAACTAAAATAAAAATAAATTTAAAGAAAAGAAAACTAAACTATTACAGAATCGCATATCTTAACTTTACCTGAAAGCCAGTGTAAGTCAACTATCCAACATTTCAAAATCCATTTTGTTACCAGAAAGAGATCCTAAAAAGTTGAACTGTTAAGCGGTACAGAAAATCCAAGTGTGAAATTCAAGAACTACCTTGAATTATAGAAGATGATATCCAAGAAACTCAGAAATCCAGAGATACTGTTGTCATAGAGAAAGGAGAATTAAGAGGAGCCATAAAAGAAGGGATCAATAAAGAAAAGTAACACTTATTTCCATTGTAGTCAGATTAAGATTTAAGCCAAAAATGAAAATATTTGTTCTGACACATTCAAATATCCCAATATAAGTGCCAATGAAGGTTATGTAGAAAAGGAGAAAGTGTTTCAAAAATACATTTCTCAGAAAAATAATTATTGAGAAAGGTGGTAAGTGTTAACGCTCAAGTAAGGCTAGTAAGCCATAAGCAAGAAATGGAAGGTGTAATAAAGTTCCAGTATTTAAAAGCAGAAAAAGTTTCATCAAAAGAATCAGGTAGAGTCTTCAGAGCAGAAAATTTTGCAATGCAATTGTCTCTAAAAGAAGTTATAAGAGAGCGGTAGACAGACTGAGAGCTAATATCCAGAAGGATATAAGGGCAGGTCCACAGATGTGTCAAGTTTTCAGGAGTAGTATTGCATAAAAATAGAGCCAATCTGAAGAATAAGAAAGTGGATGGTGTTTCTGTAAAGCAGATAATGTAAACAGCATGCCCAAAAAGATTTTAATGCGAAAAGCCTAAAAACTGGAATGGCTATTTTTGTGAAAAGCAAAGTGCTTGAATTAAGAAAACCAAAAGTAAATACCAGACCAGTTAAAGTTTAAAAGAGTATCTAGATTGACGAATCGAGTAAAAGAACTAAAGAATAATAAGTTTTTTGCCTTATAAATAGATTTTAAAAAATGATGAATATTATCATCGATTAGAAGAGAATTAAATTCCAAAGCACAAGGACTACGAATCATCACTATTGGTGCAATAGTAGGTTGGAAGCTAATATACGCAGATTTAGATAATGCATTTACTTGGTTATTGAGTATATCATCAGCATGAGCGAGGACTTTGGATAACTTGTTGGTATAAATTAAATCCCGTATGGAGAGCCAAAGCAGATGGTTGGTTTGCTTTAATGTTTGGAATCATGTAACAGTTATTCGAATAACTCGAGTATATTCGAGTATTCGAATAAGCATAGTGGTTATTCGAGTATTCATTTAGCCAGATATAGTATAGTTAAAATTCTAATTGGGCATTAAATCCTTAAATTTAACTGAGTTAAAATCATAATTCAGGCCAAAAATTATGTAAATTATTACTATAAAAGGAAATTTAACTTATTCGAATATTATTCGAATACACTTTATAAATTTAAATGAATACTCGAGTATATTTGAATATATTTGATTCCAAATACTAGTTTGCTTTAAAAAGTCTGGTAAGAAAGGTCTATCAATATATTGATGCCAAAAGAAAATAATTGAGGCATAATCAGTATATAAAAAGACAGAGAAACTAGATACAAGAGCACATAAAGTATATAAAAGGGTGGCAATTTCTGACCGTAAGGTGGAAGGAAAGGTTGAGGGAAGGCAAGCAAAGGAAGACTCAAGGATATCATTAAGAGCCATCCAGACTGAAGTCATAGAAGGTAATGAGACATCAGGTGAAGTATTAATAAAGGAGCTGTCAGTATAAATAACACTGGTAGAGATAGGAGATGAAGTAGTTAAGTCAACTTCACTGTTCACTATCAGCAAAGAAATATCAAGGCACTATCGTGAATGATTAAAGTGCGTCATTGCCAAAGAGGTGGTATATCTTAAAGAAGATAACAAAGTAATAGAATGTTTAGTAACGAAGACTTTAGCTTTTCTTGTAGAGTAGGCGATAATATCAGCGAGCAAAACTTGAAAGAAGTAATATTCACTAGTATAACGACTTCTGGAAAGTAAGATGAGAAACATGATAAAAGCAACTAGAACAAGGGTGAAAAGTAGATGAATCAAGATCAGAGGTAGGGAGCCAATAAGACATCAGAGCAGAGCCTTTTTTAGAGTAAGTAATACACACACAGCCAAGTTTTATCTTTTTACAATCACTGGCTGATAAGTTATTTAACAAAATATTAAAATTCGGCATTATGATATTTTTTGATTTACGTTTACTGCACTATTTAATATTTGCTAAATTGCTTAGTGCTTAGTGATTATAAAAAAACAATTAATAGCTCATTAGAATCATCTTATCAAGACGAATCAAATAGTGGTAAGCTCATCTCTTTATTATCAATATTGACAGAGTTACTACTCAAAAACTATTTAATATTTTTTAATTTTGAAAATTGATTTAGTGGTTGAATTTTGATGTATTTTATACTATTAGATTATCTCATCAAGACGAATTGAATGGTAATAAGATCATCTCTTTAAGATCAATATTAGCAGAATTATTGCATAATAATTATTAAAATTTTTTAGTTTTAATGATGTATTTTATACTATTAGATTCATCTCATCAAGACAAATCAAATGGTAGTAAGATCGTCTCTTTAAGATTAATATTGGCAGATAAGGTTGGTTAATAATTATGAACATTTTAGATTACAATTTGGTTGCAACCCTAGTTTTGAATTACAACTCAAAATTACGAAAATGCTGTAATAAAGTTGTAATACGTAATAAAGTTGTAATACGTAATCAAGTTGTAATACATAATTAAATTGTAATATGTTAAATTTGTAATAGATTGTAAATTGTAAATAAATGAAAATGCTACACAAATTCAAAAAATCAAGTTTTTTTTTTTATAAAATATAAAAATTCTAATTTCTTAATTTTTACTCATGTATTTTTTATAAAACACATTAGTAATTTATTTAAATAAAAGTTTTTATTATGGTTCTTCTTTATTTTTGTATATTGAATAAACATTTACTTAATACTGTAAAGTATGTCAATAAAAGTAATATCATCAATGAAAAATTACCATAATAGAAATTTGCCCATTTTTTATTTAATGTTTATTCATGCATCTTTTATTTGCTTATTAAAAACATTTTTTTTCTTTCTAAAAATGACTAAGCAAGAATAAAGCCCAAATAATAGATTAACTTTAAGTAATACTGAAATGGAAAAAGAAAGTGAAACTCATATAAAATCAGGTCGTCCACAAAGTGGAGTTTGGAAATATTTTGATAGAGGAGAGTCCAAAGGTGATGGTCACTGGAAAGGAACCTGCAAATACTGCAAAAAATTTTATCCATGTGCTAAACCAAATGCTTTGTATGCACATCTTGTTAATAATTGCAAAGATATTTCTAAAGATAATTTGAATGATATCTCAATAGATAAACCTCTTACTGGTAAATCAGTTATTACTTAAAATTGGAAAAAAGTAGAAAAATTAGTTGCTAATTAACCTGAAATGGATGCATTACTTATTGATGAAGTTATTTCATTAGCATTTATTATGTGTGGAATTCCCTTTCATGTAATTAACAATCCTTTTTTTATAAATGCATTGAAAATTCTTAATCCTAATTATATTGCACCATTTCACAAAACTCTTTCTAAACAATTGTTGGATAATGAAGTAGCAAAAGTTAATAATAAAATTGATGAGATTTTAGAATTTACTAATAATCTTACCATTAGCCTTAATGGTTGGACCGTTGTAATAACCGAAAATATAATAAAATAGAATAAGGATAAATAATTAGCCGAAGGATAAATAATTAGCTGAAGGATAAATAATTAGCTGAAGGATAAATAATTAGCTGAAGGATAAATAATTAGCCAATGGGTAAATAATTAGCCAATAAAATTATATTTATAGTTTAGTTTAGTGTAACGAGATAGTCATATGATAAAATTTTATTAAAAAAAATAGAAAATATGAGAAATATTTTTCTTAAAAATGTATAAATACAAGTGGATTTCGATAGGAAATTCCGCAGTTAATTTTTGGCTCAAATAAAATAATATTAAAATATTAATTATTAAAAAGTTATTCAAATTTGAATATGCTCATTGTACGCTTGAAAATTAATTAATATTATATTATTAAGTTCGAGATTTTAAAATAATATTTTGGTAAGAAAATAATGTTTTGTAATTTTTTACGACTAATTTTTATTTTAAACCAAGCATAGATACTATACAAACTCAACACGTCAGTAGCAACATACGATATTTTATTTTAATATCCTATGGGCAACATGTCACACCGTTCCTGATGGATCATCTATTTGGAATTTTATTGTTTTAACTTCAACTTGAGAGGAATATCTTTATGAACTCAATCAATCACATACTGCTGAATTTCTAGTAAATCAGATAGAATTAGTAATAAATCACATTGGTAGCAAAAAAATTATAGCAATTGTGAGCGATAATAGAGCTAATGTAGCATCTGCCAGACATTTAATTTGTTCAAAATATAAAAAAATTTTAAATATTAGATGTATTGCTCAGTGTTATAATTTAATTAGTAAAGATATTATATTACATATACACATGCCGATCAAAAATATCTGGCCACTTTTCAAAATGAAATAAATTTATAAATTTAATATGACAAAAATAAAAATTTAAATAAAATATATTTATTTATGACTCAATTTATTAAATTATAAAAAAAATTAATAATATTTAATAATTAATTCTATTGCCATTTGCGGCAATAACTGCCTCAATTCTTTGGGGCATACTATCAATTAATTTCTTATAATATTCATGCGGAATATCCTTCCATGCATCCTTAACATATTTTTCAAGGACTTTAATACTAGATGGTGGTGAAGTATGACGACGTACCATTACTTTCATCTCCGACCAAAGATTCTCAATCGGATTTAGGTCAGGGCTTTGTGACGGCCAATTGAGAACTACAATTCCAGTATTTTCATGGGCGGTCATTGCAATTTTTGAACGGTGTGGTGGAGCATTATCCTCTTGGAAAATTCCATTACCTTGTGGGAAAAAGTCATGCAAAGTAGGTATGATATAATCATTAATAATTTTGGCATGAGTTTGTTCAGTAACTGAACCATTTATCGGAACAATTGGTCCAAGCCCATTTCAGGAAAAACACCCCCAAAACATTTTATTAGGACTATGTTTTACAGTAACTGCAACACAGTCAGGGTTTAATTCTTTCCCAGGTTCACGCCATACCCTTCCCTGACGGCCTTGTTGAAATTGTGTAAAAGTACTTTCGTCTGAAAAAAGTACTCTCCTCCACCATCTTGTTCCCAGTTTTCATATGCATGGGCCCATTCGAGATGAGCTTGATAGTGTGCCTCTGTCATTGCAGGTGTTTTACGTGGCATGCAAGCAGTGCAACCTTTCTTTAGGTTACAACGTATGGTAACAGCAGAAATAGGCTGTTTTGTATGAGCTGTCCAAACTGTTGCAAGCTTTTTTGTACAAAGCTAACGGTTTTTACCATTTTGTTGGACAAAACTCTTAAGTTCCTGCTGAGCTGTTGAATTTAAAAGTGGAGGACGGCCTGGTTGTTTTTTTGGTGTTAAGGAATGAGTTTCACGAAGGCGCTTAAGTATATCGTTAACAGTTGTTTTCCCACATCCCAACTGCTTAGCAATTGTGCGACTTGATTGTCCACAATTATGACCATAAACAATAGCACCACGTGTTTTTGGGGTAAGTAGCTTTATATTTTTAGAAAGTTCTAGAAAACATAAGGTTTGGGGATATGTTTATTATGATTATAAATATAAAATAACGTGTTGATTACGTCATATTAATATGTCATGATCTACATAATTTTGCCAAATCAAAGTGGCCGGATATTTTTGATCAGCATGTGTATTTGCAGAAAGAATGATTTAACGTGTTAATAGAATAGTTCAATTTTTCAAAAAATCTTATAAAGCTGCAGCAATGTTGAAAGAAAAGATTAAACAACATGAAATTAGTGGTGTTCTCAAAACATATGTTGAAACTAGGTGGACAACTGTATACAAATGTGTTTTTTTAATTGTACGACTCAAAAATTGCTTAGAGGATATTTGAGATAACCATTCTGAAGTTATTACAACTCCAGCTATTTTAACAATTCTTCATAGTAGGGGATTTTTTAGCGATATGCAACATCTTTCAGAAGTATTATTTCCAATAAAAAATGCAATATTAGCAGTTGAAGCGGCTAATTCTACACTTGCAGATGTATATGTAAATCTAATTAAAATTGCAGCAGTAATTCAAAATCTTCCTGCTGATAAATATAAGGGATTTTGTAACCATTGTATAAAAAAATTTAATCATAGATTTGAAGAATTCAATGATCCTGTTTACCAACTTGCATTTTTCTTCATCCTACATACAAGGGAGTGGGATTAAAATTTGGTGCATTTTCATTAATTGCAAATTATGCTGGAGAATTATAGCAAAAAATGGGTAAATTAAAAAAAAGTTGTGAATAACTATTAGCTCAAATGCATATTTATAAAGAGCAAATACGTATTGTAAATGGAAAGCTAAACCCTTATGTAGCTTCTTACACAATTGGTAGTAATACGCCATTAATATAGTGAAATACATGTGAAGTTAAGCCAAATTATCTACAGCGATTGGCAATAAAATTATTTTCTATTACACCAAGTTTTGCAGCATGTGAACGTATATTTTCATTTTTAGGGTGGCTTTATGGAAAATGTCGAACTCGATTAGAAATTGACAAGCTAGAAGAGTTGGCAAAGGTTTATCAGTTTAATTTATCAACTGTTGCAGAAAAATTCCATAAAATTCAAACAAAAATATCTTCTGAAACAATGAAAAATATTGCAGAGACAGTTTTTAATAAATTTGAGGAAGAAGCTTATCTGGAAGAATCAGAGAATGCGGAACTGCCAAATCCAGCTGAACATTTTTATACAAATGAGCAGGACTTAAATTTGGATATTTTAAATATGATTAATTTTCAATCATTAATTTTTGTAATAACAATGAGCACGAAGAATCAAGTGATGATGAATCCAGTAATGAAGATGATGAAGATGATGAATATGATGTAAATGAAATTGTTACCAATATAGAAAGGAGGCAATATACGTAAATAAATATATCAGATGCACTGTTTTATATTTATATGTGCATTCATTTATTAATAAAGTTTTACATCATTAAATGCAAATAATCATATTGTTTTTATTGAATAAATTTTTTTTTATTAAAAAATAATTGCTCAAAGTACAATTGTATAAAAAATTATTAAAATCATTGAAATTATTACTAATATTCTAAAATAATATTAAAAAAATTTTGCATATAGCAGTCTGTTGTAAATTATTCAAAACAAATTATCTAAAAATTTATAATATTTGCAACAAGCTTAATAACATTCTTAAACCGAATATTAAAGAAAAAATGGCCTCCTCCTCAAATTTACCTTCCAATGCTCATGAAGAAAGGACCCAAAAGGTTCTTCCTACAAAAAGGAAACAAAAAAGAATATTAATAATGTTAATAACATTATTAAAGAAAAAATGGCCTCCCCTTCAGATTTACCTTCTAAACACTTGTAAAGAAAGGTCTCTTACAAAAAAATAATAAAGAATGTTAATAATATTTTTAAACTGAAATATTAAAGAAAAAATAACCTTCCCTTTAGATTTACCTTCTAAATGCTCGTGAAGAAAGATTTTCTATAAAAAAAAACAATAAAAAACGTTAATAATGTTCTTAAACTGAAATATTAAAGAAAAAATAGCCTTCACCTCAGATTTACCTTCCAAATGCTTGTGAAAAAAGGTCCAAGAAATTATTCCTACAAAAAAAAAATAAAGAACGTTAATAACGTTCTTAAACTGAAATATTAAAGAAAAAATGGCCTCCGCTTCAGATTTACCTTCTAATGTATGTGAGAAAAGGGCTTTTTTCTACAAAAAAGAAACAAAAAGAACATTAAAATGTTAATAACATTTTTAAAACAAAATATTAAAGAAAAAAGCCCTTCTACTTAAAAGAAAATAAAAATTAGTATAAAAAATAAATGAAAAAACATAAAAGAATGAAAATAAAAAAGAAAAGCATAAAAACAAAGCCATACCTAATCCTACAGAAAAAGTAGAAAATCATACCTAAAAAGAAATCAAAATTAGCAATAAAAAATGAAAGAACGAACGAAAATAAGAAAGAAGAACATAATAATACCTATAAGTAATGTATAGAAACCTATACTTATTAAGCTTATAACAAAAGAACCAATCTCTTCTTTTCATATTGAATACTCTTGAGAAATAGAAAGTTACGTTCAAAAAGAAAAAGCAATCAGGTTTAAGTAAATGTAAAAGAATACTACTAATTAGCTGAGATTTAAAATACCTACAAAAAAAAAGAATAATATCAGTTAATTAAAGAAATAAAATACGTCAAAAAAGCTATATATTAATATTTAAACTTACCATTTTCAAAGTTAAAGCTAGAAAAATACCAAAAAATGATAGGGAAAAGAGTTAAATTTTTAATGTTAATTGTTAAGCGAAGCTTTAAAAAAAGAAGGGTATAATATAAAAAAAAAGAGATGATCATGTGTAAAAAAATTAACAAATAAAATTAAATTATTGATTATATGCTTAACTAGCCAATTAAATTTTATAAAATTAATAAATCATGTAGGGGTACGCATATGTGTGGGTGCGTATAAAATTTAAATCCTAAATATTAAATATTTATTAAACTATAATTTTATTAACATTTATACTAAAAATATAAATTTTATACTACTGAAATAATTACTATAATAAGATGATTTTAATAAACTATATTTTATTTTTTTAATTATTAAATATTAAACAAATTTACTATAATTATAGTTGATTTTTAACTACATTTCCTTCTGTGAAATAATGCAATTTAAAATAGCTTTTAAGTTTTCCTTAAAGGTATGGTAACTTCTTCATTTGTTACTACATCTGTTACATAAATATATAACCAAAAATGATAAAATCAGAAAAAAGAAAGGAAAAATAAAATAAAGTAGAAGGAATCGCAAATTTATATATTACAATTGATTTTTACAAATAATAGTATTTTTAGCAATTTTTATAATTTATATATATATATTTCTGGAATTTTTAATAATAAAATTATATATTTTATCAATAAAATGATAAAATAATAAACTTTTAATCATTATTTTTAATAGTATAAAACTAATTTTAATCCAGAATGATTTAATCTGATGATTTAACTTACTAGTAAATTTTATATAATTATATAATTTTGCCCAAATTTTCAAAAAAAAATATAAATTATGATTACAATAAAAAATGAGAAACATTGTTAAAAATATAAGAAAAATTGGTCATTTATACTTTATAATATCCAAATAAATAAAAATCTATATAAATTGAAATAAATAATAATACACTAATAATACAAATAATTTTTTTTTAAAAAAAAAAAAATATTGATGTAAAATATAAATTTTGGAGGGTGATTTAACTAATATCCAAATAAATAAAATCTATATAAATTGAAATGAATAATAACACAAATAATTTTTTTTTTTAAAAAAAAAAATATTGGTATAAAATATAAATTTGAAAGTGATTTAATCCAGAGAACAAGTCAGCAAAACTCTTTTTAATATTATAAAAAGAATATTATTAAATCTTATTATAAATGATTTTACTACAGTGCATACAACTTAGTCCCAGCAATTAAATTTGATGAAATTTAAATCACTACTATTCATTCAAAAAAAAAGATAAACATAAAGTATAAACGTACAATGATAAACCAGATTAAGTTTAATAAAACTATATTTTTAAATTTCCTGTAAAGTATTTTTTAATAAAGTAGTAGCAATTCAAAGTTGAAATATTTTACTATTAAATTAAATATTTGGCCATTTTATTTTGACTAGAATTACATGTAAGTCTGGCCAATTTAATTATTAACTATGTAAATTTGGCTAGAATTAAGAATTATAATTTAAATTAAATAAATCTGACCAATAAAATTACAGGATTAGTATTACATAATGTAAAAAAGTTGGCCGCTTAAAAATTTTTTTGTTGGGACTAGGTTGTATGCATTGTATACCATTATTAGCAAATATTAATAATAAGTAGATTTTAATTTACCTAAAATTTTACTTTAATTATATTTTAATAGAATAATAAGTAGCAATTACTACTAGTGTGTAATATTTAGCAGTACTTTTTATAAAAATAAATTATTTAAATATTAGAAAAATTTAGCTAAAAAAACTGAATAGAATATTATTTCTAAAAATTAGTAAAAAAGCATAAAAAATAACTATTATACAAGTTTTAAAAAATACAAAAATAATTATTTTTATTAAATTAAACAGTTGATTAATATATATATATATTATTAAAATATAAAATAATTTTAAATTCTTAAAAAAATATTAATCATACCATTAATTAATTATTTCCAAATAAATAATTAATCTAATATTATTAAATTTGGCCAAAATTAATTAATTTCTGATGATAAATATACTAGTAAGAATTTGGATCAAAAATATTTTAAAATTTACCAACCATTATCTTTTTTTGAAGAAAAAAAAGGTAATAAACAGTAGGAATTTGTGTAATGTTACAAAAGTAAAGTTTTTTAGCAACGGGTAAGTTTTATTATATAATCTCTAAAAGTAGTATACTAACACCCAAATTTTGCATCAATACAAAGTTAGTTGCAAGTTTTAAGTTTAGAGCGAATATTTTTTGTATGAATAATATTAATAAAGTAAAATTATAAAAATTTATTAAAAAAAAGATAACAAATTAATAAAAAAAATTAATTACACGATAGTTAACTTTGTATAAAAAATAGTAGAATTACAAATAATTGAAAATATTATAATTATTTAACTATCATTAATAAAAAAACACACCACTATTAAGTCACACCACTATTAAGTTTTACTTTAAAAGATCATTTTTGATTTCCCACAATTATTTCATTAATAAAATTTATTATCGTAAAAAATAATATATTAAAATTGAAGAAACTTTTTAAATTAAATGCAAACATTATTATATTCTATCAATCAATATAACTGTAACTGCTTTTTTTACATAGATATTACATAGATTATTTCATGAACACTTGATAATTTTCATCCAGTCACTATGGTAGAAAAGAAGGTAAGGGTACGGACGTAGGGTCTAGACCAGGAGCAGGGGCTGGTCGGCTTGGTTGTGGTAATGCAACAGCATTTAACGATACACTAATAAATAAGACAGCCAGTGCCATAAGATGAGGGAAAAGATTCATTTTTTTTTTATTTTTTAAAAAAAAAAGTTGTGACTTTGTGAAGTAAAAAAATTTGATATTCTTTAAATAAAAAGAAAAATAAAATTATTTTTAAATATTTTTTTTTTGAATTTTTGTAAAATTTCTTTTCACACTTTTCGTTATTTTTATAGAAAAAATAAAAAAAAAAATTTTTATGGAATAAATTGGATATATATAGATTTAAGTTATAACTGCAAAAACTGCGGGAATGTAGCACAAATTACTAATTATAAACTTGAATAGAAAAGTCATAATTCTTTAATGCTTTACAATTACGAAAAGATCGTACGGCCTGAATCAAAATTAATATAAAAATAGAAAACGCCTTCTAAATAACAATAAAAAATTATTATTAGAATTTATGTTAAACCAATTTCTAATAAAAATAATCCAAATTGGAACAATGATGTTTCACTTTACAGTAAAAATGTCAAATCAGGCTGAAACTGTGGAACTTTGATCAACATTCATTTAACTTTATTTACTTAAATAGTAAAGTAAAATAGTAAAATGGATTTTCTTCCCCTGAAAATATTTTCGGCGTAATCGGATATTACTTGTATTTGAATAGGACAATCATTACGTAGCTTGTGGAAAAAAGTTGTAAAAAAAAAGGTATGAAAAATAAATCACGTGAATAAATAACGAAAATTTGTCATTCTAATTAAATAATTAAAATTAACTTCTTTAAAGGACAAAAATAAATGACAAAAAAATGAAAAGAATAATAATAAATTGTACGGATGAGTTTCATGATATGAAGTACAAAATAAATGAATATAAACAATCGGGATTAACAATCTTTTCCTTAAAATCCTAAAAAGTCCAACTCTTTAAGCAAAAGATTTTGTAGATTTGTGAAACAAATAATTTGCACCAATGCACCAGTAATGAAACGACAAGAAAGAGGAATAATGAATTATCTTTTAATATCCTTTAATAACCCTTGGTAACCCCTTGTGAGTCCTGGTGGGTGGTATTATAGTATTGTGGTAACCATGAGTGGTGAATATCCCATTCTTGTTCATTTTAATCATGAAACTTTCAAATGTTGAAATAATTGCAACTATGAACAAAATTTTCATATTATTGTTCACTACAATTTGGAAATATTATACTTATGATACATTCTTGTTTCAAATAGAACGCATATCAAAAGTCTTAGTCCTTATGGTTCAATAATTAAAAAGTACAAATAATAAAGGTATTTCATATGAATTTTCCATTTGTTTCAACAAAAAGATAAAAAAAAAAAAAAAAAAAGATATTTCAAACAAGCCAAGAATTCCCTTATGTCCAATGTCTGATATAAAAAGTCCTTAAATAAAACGTACATGAAACAGTTTACAATTTTAACCCTGATTGAATGTGCAGAAATGTCACCTCATCAGTTCATCCATTAATTATAAAGAAGAAAAAAAAAAAAAAAAATTTTTTTTCCCTTAAAAATTATGATTATAATTATGATTATTATGTAATTCGATAATCTTAATCATCAAAAGTTCAATTACACCACTTATTTTATTAACTAAACCATATCAAGATTAAAGCATAAGTACTAATTCGATACGCTATCCGAGTAATTCATCTTATCGGTATTTCTAAAACTTGAATTGGTATGCGGGAATTATTAAAGAAAAAAAAATGAATGTAAGAAGTGAAAAAAAAAAAGAAAAAAGAAAAAAGAAAAAAAAGAAGAAAAAAAAAATTTTTTTTTTAACCTTTTAAACAAATAAAATCATGCGATTGACCTAAACCTTTTTTGATTTATTATACATTATTAGAAAGTTAAATGACTCAAAATAATTTAATAAATAACCTTGTTTAATTAAAAATCGACTGCACGGTCAATTTATAGATTATTATTAACCCGTTATTAAAAAGAAATATTTTTAAAAAAAAATATTTGTTTATCTACATAAGGACATAATTGACAATTTTTCTATTTTTTTCTATTTCGCAATCTAATTATTTTCGCGTAATATTTAAACGATTTAAATATCAGAAAGAAAAATGAAATAATAATTTCCTTAAATGGTTAAACTTGTATAAAAATCACAAAGAAATATTTGAGGGCTGAAAGGATGCATTCTTTATACCGAGAAAGTGGCTTAAAAATTAAGTTTTTGGATCTTGTGAAACGCGGTAGATCTTCAAGATACGATTTAAATTGATACTTGACAGTTTTTTTTTACCGCAAAAAAACCTAAAAAAGTTGAAAATTTTTATGGATAATCGGTGAGTTAATCTTGAAACACAATTGAGTAACCATTAAACAATGGCAAACATTATTTATGAGACAATGGTAAAGAAGTTTAAAACAATGACATTTTAATCTGTAATCTTGTTATAAATCTTTAAAAAAAAAAAAAATTTTTTTTTTAAAATTTTTTTTTTCTCCACAAATTTGCCGACAACGGTATATATATAAAAATAATAAAAAAAAAAAAACATAAATATTTAATCTTTGCATGAAACCTTTTTCATTTTCGTAAGTTTGAATAAGAAAGAAAACCTGATTTATCCATAAAAGTACTTATAGAACAATATTTATAATAATTGAATGAAGCCAACTTGAAAAAAAAATGTTTAATGTTTGCATAAGCATTAAAAAATCATGAAAATGATGAAAATGATGAAAATGATGAAAATGATGAAATGATGAAAATAATGAAATTGTTAAGTTTATGCAATTTAAAACTTTATCCTTCTCCTCAAAGATAATAAATGATTATTGAATGAAACAATATTAATCGTTCGTATTATACTTTATTTATTTATTATTTTATTTTATTTTATTTTATTATTTTTTTTTTTAAAAAAAAAAAATTGAATTTCAAAATAATTTTTATAATAAGAAATGAAAAAATTTTGATGATAAAGGTTTACTGCGGAATAGAAATTTTGACACGGAAATGCCATGGAAACCATTGGAGTATCTTAAAATACATGAAATGAATCAAATATTTGGTTTAAAAAAAAAAAATAAATTCAAATTAATTTCGAAATAAATTTTTTGAATATTTTAAATAATTTAAACAATTTCAAACAATGCAATTCATAAAATTGATGCAGTAATATTTATAATTATATGTTAATGATTTAACTTTTTTTGTTAAATGAATATCTAATCATTCAATCATATCACTAATAAATTGTTCTTTTTATGCATAAAATAAATTGATACGCGTTATTGTTTGCAGAATCATATCTCACAATGCGACTTACCCAGCGCATTGTAATTTTGTAATCATTTATTATTACTAATTTCTTTTCTATCCTCCCCCCCTTTACTCTCTTTTTTTTTAAATATGAAATTTTTTCCTATTATTATTATAAAGTCTCAAATGAAAACAAATTTTTGATCCGTAAATTGACATGTTATGTTTATATTTGACACTCATCATAACTAAATAAAGAATCCCACGCTAGATTTTACAAGTAAAAGTGGCTGCAATCTGCAATTTGGCTGCATTCACATGCATAAATAATTTTTTTTTTTATATTTGCATTCTTCACCAAATCTGTTACGGTATGACTAACGATTAAGAATAGTTGTTAATTTTATTAATTTATTTATTATAATTTTTTTATAAGTTATTTCAATCACAAATCAAATTTATTCAAAAAATTTTTTTTTATCATTCAAAAGAAAGTGTTCGATATTGTTAATTCCCACAGTTCCTTATCCACATGGGGCTTGTGAAAGTATCCAAATGAAGTATTGCGACACATGTCGTATGTCTAAGATTATCGTACTATAGGATCATCTGTTTTATTACTGACTAAATTAAGAAATTTTTTTTTTTCTCGAAAAAAAAATGAAAGGTTAAAGCTGCCTAGGATTTCCTACCTCTAAATGATTCTTTGGATTTTTCCCTTTCATTTTTTTACTTTCACCATTCTTCTCTTTAAGTAATTATTTTCTTAATTTTTCTTTATTTTTTTTTATCCCCTCTTTCCCTCTCCCTCCCCCTCTCAACTCCCCTTCTTATTTCACTTTCCTATAATTTACGAAAAAAAAAATACAAAAAATCAAAAAAAAAAAAAAAAAATTTAATAATTCATTCATCATATTATAATTAACGTAATGGCTCAATCTCCTCCTAATGAAATCTTACAAGAGATTTTTAAGTATATTGTTAATGATATTGATCATTTACATTCGTGTCTTTTGGTCAATAAAATTTGGTGTTCTAATGTCGTTCCAATTTTATGGAATCGTCCTTTTCATTTATTATTACTTCATAATAATCATTTATCTCATCAAATAATTTCTACTTATCTCTCTTGTTTGGATAAAGATGAAAGATCTAAATTAGATCTAAATGGAATTACAAGATCTTTATCTTCTTCTTCCTCTTGTTCTTCCGATTCTTCCTTTTCTTTCTCCCCTTCTTCCTCCAATTTTGAATTACCTTTATCTTCATATCCTATAATTCCTTCTCGTCCTCCAACTCATAATTATCCTTCTTTCTTACGTCATTTATCATATTTCTCTTTTGTGGCTTCTATACAAGAATGGTGCGCTGTACATAATAATTGGAATCCTTATGCTATACGTAAAATTGTTCAAGCTTTATTCCGTCTTTTCGCGAAATTTTCTCCAAGTTTAGAAACTTTGGTTTTTGTGATGGATATGGATAATATTACAAATGGTTTAATGTTATTTGATGATAATTATCATGATTTTAATGGTACCCTTGTTACAAAAAGAAATTTATCCATCTTACGTGAATCTATCGTACGTAATTGGATTTCACATATTAAAGAAATTGAATTGGCTGGAGATTTTGTTATTGATCAAAATTTTCCCGTTTTGTTGACAATTTGTAAAGATTTGAAAAAAGTAAGTAATATTTAATAATATACTCTATATATATAATAAAATAATTAAACATAAAATAAATAAATTTATATATATATAATTTCAGATGGAAATCAGGTTACCTGATTTTGAATACGATGAAGATGGAAAACATTATGACTCCAGCGTAGAAATGTCTGCTAGATTCATTGAATTACAAAGAGATCTTAAACATTTTACTCTTCGTGAATCACATTATCCAAGAGCCATTGGAGTCGCTTTAAAACGTCAAAAATCTTCTTTACGTCATGTAGAATTCATTGACACCGTATTTGATGAATGGTGCCCATTGGATTGGATTCCATATTGTAAACGATTGGAATCTTTAACTTTTATTGATTCTGAAATGTTAATTGCAAAGATTTTAACTCCACTTCGATTATCACCTTTAACTCAACTTAAATCTTTGACATTTAAAGAAGATCCTGTTCCAATTGATATTTTAGAAACTCTTATTCATTCATGTAATATCAATTTAAGAGAGATCGTATTTGGTTGGCCTGAAGATTGTAAACAAGATGGTTACTCATTTATTTTAAATTCCATTTCAAATTTTTGTCCAAATTTAACAAAATTGGGAGCTACCATTGGTCGTAATGAAATTCCTGAATTATTTCTCATATTAAGTAATTGTAGACATTTACAACGTTTAGAGATTTATGGTAATGGATGTTTGTTAGACGTTAATGAAATTTTACCTGAATTGGGTAAATATCTTCCTCCTACATTAGGTGAATTGGATATTGGAGCGAGATGGAGATTTAGATCCGATATTTTGGCCCGTTTCTTTGGAAATTCCAAACATGTTCCTTTATACAAATTTGTTATTCAAATTTGTGACTTTATTAATGAAGAACATCTTAGAGTGATCGTAAGACATTCTATGAGTTCTTTAAAATATTTTACTTTTTGGGATAGAAATTTTTCTGTTACTCAAGAGGGAATGGTGAAGGCAAGCGAATGGTTGAGGAAATCAGTCGCTTAATTTTTTTTTTATATATATATAAAGGTTTTTTTGGGTTTATGGTTTGTGGGTTTGTGGGTTTTTAGAGTTTAGATTTCTTTCTTTTTTTTCTTTTTATCTTCTCTTTTTTTTTTAATTAACGAATTAACGGTATGTATATATTATAATAATGGGTACTTATTGAGAGTGTTATTTATTCCTACTTTTATTTCTTTTTTTTCTGGTAAGAGCATATATAATTTATATGCAAAAAAATATAATTTTTTTTTTCTAAAAAATGATTTTGCTTTGGGCAAGGTAAAATCACTAAGATTTCTGAGGGCAAAAAATATATTAATAATTTTTATATAGAAAGGTGAAATATTTTATTTATTTTTTTTTCACCTTTATTATCAAATTTTATTTTCTCTTTTTTTTTTTTTTTTTTTTGTTTATGGAGCACAAAAAAAAAAAAAAAAAATTTTAATACTTTTTTTTTATGATTACACACATATTTTTTTAGTAACTATTTAGGTTACAGTTAATTTTTTTTCTCCTCTCCCGTTTTAAAAAAAAAAAAAATTTTTACTTCTACTACTAATAATATTATTTTTTTTATATTTACTCTCCTTTTTAACTTACTTTTTTTTTTTTTTTAAAAAAAAAACTAAGTGTGCACACTTATAGTTTTAATTATTCAGTTATAGCTTTTTATTATTATCAATTATAACTTACGATTACAAAGCATAAAAACCTACAAAATAATATAAGATTTTTTATAATTAATATATATTATATATATTATATATATATTTTTTAATTTTCCTTTTTGATTTTTTATTGTGACACGAAAAAATTCAAAGAGTTACATAAATAAAACAATTTTCAAAGTTCTCCTTAGTACTCTACTACTACTACTACAATACTACTACATAATACTTATATATAACTTGTTTAGTTGTTTGTTTTTCTGGATAATCTCGTGCAAAGTTGACTTATTTATCCCATGATATAATTGCGTCACGCAACTTGATTGGGTAAAGATTTTTCCGTGAATAATTAAACAGGATTAATAACCCCGTGCAAGAATACCGAAAAAATAAAAAATGTTCATTACAAAAAGGCAAACTCATATTATGCGAAAGGATTAAAGTAAATTAAAGTGTAAAAAATATGCGAATTTACTATTTTTAAACACAATAAAAAATATGGTAACCGATAATTGGTAACCTAATATCCGATAATTAGTAATATCCGATAATTATATAATATCCGATAATTGGTAATAGCAGAAATTTTTTTTCCCTCCATCTTTGTTAAGAATGAATACTAATTAATTAAATATTTACTTAATTGGATAATTTGATATGTGGGCGTCATTATATGATCTTTTTTTATTTGAATAGTTGCGAAAAATCAAAGTTAGCGAATGTTTCGTCCTTAATATAATCAAAGTGAAAATGAAAAGACAATTAAGCCATTATATTTTTCTTGATCATATGTAATAAAATTTTCCAATGAATACTTGTGTTACATATTATTTATATTATTTATTATTTATATTGAATGATTAGTATCGAAAATGATACTCCAACGTGGGCAGCATGGGTTAAATGAAAGGTAATTTGAAAAATTATTATTATTATTTATTATTATTATATATTATTATTATTATTATTATTATTATTATTATTATTTATTTTTTTAAAAAAAAGGAAGAAAATTTTTTCGCTTATAAAAAAAACTTTACAACGAGAACAAGTTACTCTAAATTGCGAACATAATAAATCAACGAAGAAGGCTTTTTAAGTTTTTACAGCAGGTAAAGGAAGAAGCCAGAAAGCGAGTGCGCAATAAAAAAAACTTTTATTTTTTTTCCTATTCAAAAAACCAATGAAAATTTTTATGAGAATAAGCGAACCAATCAAAAGAGAGTATTATATGCAGAGAAAAAGCCGACCAAAATGACACATGATACAAATGATTGGATTATTTTTTTCGTTCAAAAACAAAAACTTTTTCTTTTGAATCAAAAAAAGGCTCTTAATAATTTTTTACACAATATGTATTACATTTTAGTATTTTAAGTGATATTTTTTTATGACCGAACATCGACTGATACGTTTATTACTTTAACAAATATCTTTTGTAATAAAGAGAAATACCTGATATATAATTTTAACTAAATACTTTATTACTTTAATCCACGTAATAAGGTTGTAATCTAATGCACGAAAAAACGCAGAAAAAGTACAAGTACGACATAACGTACAAACATAACGTAATATCATTACATAAATCTTACGCCATTAAATAAGCTTAATCGTTTAAGGCTGCGTTTATCTCCATTTAGCTATTTCCTTTCTCGGTCTCTCGATCTAATAAATCCAAATATGTATTCTTTAAAAAAAAATGTTTTCTTTTTACATTAAAATATTAAATGAACAATGGTTTTATTAAAAGTTAATTTCAAGTAATAATAAAAATAATAATGCATATGATCTAATTTTTTTTTTTTCGGCCGAACTATTTTTTTTTATCAATCAAGATTGATTAGTACACTTGGATTAAAGTATTAAAGTTCAAGTGACAAGTGATAATGACAGTTTTTAACCAATAATTATTTGATAAATTACAAGCCGCTCATTTTATAAGTGTCATATATAATACACGTACTACTGAATATATGTGTTTTATGTGTCATATAATACACGTACTACTGAATATGTGCGTATACACGTATGAAGTATGAACGTTCAGCAGTCATATCTAACCGTAATAAAACAATTCTCACGAAAGAAATTGACTTTTAAAATATATTTATTAGTACTCAGTTTGTCATCAGTTATACACATAATTTTAATTCACGTAATAAGATATAATTTCGATTTTGAAGAGTTTTTGTTTTTATTCTTTCAAAAAAAAAAAGGTCTAACCGTTATAAATATTAATATATACTAAATCATGTTTCGGCCGAAAAGAAAAAAAATGTTTCGGCCGAGCCACCAAAGAGATTGACAAAAATCTTTTCTTTTTTTAAAAAAATCTATACTTGAAAGTTTAAACTGATTATCATAAGAAAAATTTAAATTTAATCTTTTTTTTCATTCGAAATTTTCCCATTTGTAGACAGAAACGTCATATCTCATCCGCGAAAAAAAAAACACAAAAAATTCAATGAATCGAACAATCTGATTAATAGATGAATAACATAATTATTTATTACTTTTACCACGATTTACTAAATTTAATTTAATTGAAAAACGATTTTCATTACGAAAAAAAACATGTAAAAAATCAACATGCATTATATTGAGTATTACTATCCAATCAAATCTTTCATACCTTTCAATTCGGCCGAACTACAAACAAGATTTATTTCGGCCGAAGAAAATCATTTTTAACTTTGTTCATATTTGTCAATGATCAAAAGGGAAAAAAAAAATATTACTTTATTACGTTTAATTTGAGTCACACTTTTTTACTGGACTAAAAAAAAAAATTCCTTTTAACCATATATAAATGTCCGTACGACATATACTAATACATTTTATATATCTGTATAATATGTATAGTATGATAGTTATCATACGTAAAAAATTTACCTTGATCACCAAAATTGATTAACAAACTCAGAAACTTAGTTATATAGTTGATACACGTGAATCGATTACGTATCTAGAATTTATTATTAGTATGAATATCAATAAGGGGTAAATCCGGAATTAATCCGGAATTAATTATAGATTCAAATTAAGGAGCCTCCGTTATGTCTATTTTAAAGTTTATCATTATACATATAGTAATTTTTAAGATATATTCAATACAGTAATGTATACCAAGAGTCCAAAACATAATAAATTCTCACTAAATTAAGAATTCAAATTAATTACATAATACTGTATATACAGTACTGTATAATTTTGTTTTAATCAATATATTTATAAAATGTATTATTTTTCATCATGTCATTATTCTTGGAAATCTGAATTATTTTTGGTTCATTTTAAAACAAGATTGGTTTGACACGATTCGGCCGAAGAAATAAACAAATAAACAAAAAAGTTCTATTAATCAAGGAGCATTTTCTTGTTTATTTTCTTTTATATAATTTTAATTACAGCATAAACCTTAAAACTATATAAATCAATCGGCCGAATAATGAAACGCGTTCGTCATTTATAAGGTATATCTTTGATTTATTAATCGAATATTTCGTAATGTTTACATTCGAATTCGGATATCATGGATATTATGGATATTATACAAACTTCTGCGTACTTTGAAATAAAGTTTTAATAACATAGCGGCATAAAATAAAACCGAATCATCAATCGTATCAATTGTGATTATTTGAAGTGATACTCAATCACAGTTATCACATTCAATCACTTCATATACATTTTAAAAATTCTTTCAATAATAAAAATAATTATATATTTATGTTGAAACATTTCATTTATTCCTAATGGAAATAATTATGACTAAAAAATATTATTCAAACGTCCGAGAAAATGAAACGCGTACGTCGATCATGAAGATGTCAATGAAAAAAAAAGTCTTTCATATTATGATGGAATAATTATTATTTGTTTACAGATTACGGCCGAACAAGAATTTGTTATTTTCCTCATTTTATTCTCGGTCCAAAGTTCCTTTGTTGTAATTTACCTGTTACGACAAAAAAAAAAATAATAATCATAATAATATTACTGTAATAATACATTTTCTTCCAATAAATTTGACGAATAAGCTGCAAAAGCAATTATAATAATTTAGTTAAGACGCGTCAATTTCAGTAATAAACTCGCTCGTTATTAATTTTACTACGTAACGTCTTCTTGAAAACTGCGGTACCTGTGTCACAGTTATCACAGTTGTAACAGTGTCACACTACACACTATATATCTACATTCTATACACGTATTGTAATATTGATCATTTAATACGTACTACAATCCTTTTTGAATATTCGTTTCGAATTTTAAAATAAGGAAACATTAAATTGCCTTAATAGTCAGAACATATTATTATTAGTATACAATATACATTTATGTTTTAACTATTATAACTGATGATTTCTAAATTTAAAATCCTTATTTGTGTCCTTTGGAAAAAAAAATTTGGATAAATTACTTTCAATAATGGTTATAAATAGTTAGCGTTGTCCTCTTGCGAACAAAGTTAATAAATAAATAATTCATGCAATATTACGGCCGAGAAAATGTGTCAGTTGACATAAAAAAAAAATGGATAAGGTTATCCAAAAAAAAAACAATTACGTGATTCAGAATTTCGAATACACTTTATTCTATTATATATACAATATATTTTCTGTTTGTGATAAACTTAATTCAAATAAATCCTTTTATTATCACTGATGAAGCGTAGTTAATGTGGATGTGTATGGCTCATTGTCATTTAATGTGCCACTTTTTTTAACTTGCTTTGAAACTTTTTGTGGTGGCAATGTAATGAATGTATATGGCGCGTCCAAATTTATTGTTAAAGGAATCCAGTAAAATGATTTATAATATATTTCCAGATCTTAATACGTACAGTTCACCTGAATCCTATGGGTTGGAGATTGAAATTCGTTATAGTGAGAAATTCATTTATACTGATATTATGAATAATGATAGTATTAAGATAGATTTACAACTGATAAATGATGTACTTCATGCAGTTAATATAATCCCGGCAATCTCGTTCGTTAAATTATAATAACAAAGTCTATTTGATAACTAATCAAGTAATCGTAAAATATGAACCATAATTATGATATAGTATTGTTAAACTACCATGTACTTTTGGTGAGGAAAGCAAGAATGTCGCAATGATATTTGTCTGCGAGCTCAATCGAAAAATTGCTTGGAGATTATTGAAATGCGATTTCGTGCAAGTTATTCTAATTATTCTTTGGAAAACTAATAGTCTCCCGATGAAAAAATACTGTTCGCTTGAAGAGCCGATGAAAAAATACTGTTCGCTTAAAGAGCGTAAGAAATATGTAAATAAACCAAAAATAAACCTTACATTTCATAGGAATATCCTATTGGTTTGAGCACAATTAAATGAAACCTGTTATTATAAAACCTTACATTTCATAGGAATATTCTATTAATTTTGAACCTGTTTATTAAATACGTTTAAATTTTGTAAATAAACATTTTTACCTTCAGAACGATAAATTTAATAATTAATTAATTACAAAACCAATAGTTTAAGTTAATTACACAAATTATGAAACTCTTATTTTTCTCCTCAAATAAAAAAAAGAGTTAACAATTTAACCTTATCGAAATAAAGTTTATTGTAATAAACTTTGCAGTGACATTGATCACAATATTCCCCATAAAAAAATTTTCTAGAAAAAACTCCGATAAATGATCATTTTTCTAGTTTTTTAACTTTTTATTCCAATAAAAAAACTCCGACTATGATCAATTTTCAAAAAAAAAATTTTTTTTAATAAGTTGTGTCGAAATAAAATAATTACAAAATTTTGATAATATGAACGAGAACTTTTTGTCTAATTGAATTTGGTCATAAACATACGCCTTATTCCAATAAAAAACTCCGACTATGATCAATTTCAAAAAAAAAAATTTTTGTAGTTGTGTCGAAATAAAATAATTACAATTTTGATATGTGAACGAGAATTTTTTGACTAATTGACTTTGTACAGTATTTGGTCATAAACATACGCCACAATTCCGTGGTAATAATATAACCGCAATATTCGGTCGGAATTAACATTGGCCGTATTCAACATATTCCAATAACAACGCCTACATGCGCTCGAGATTATAATAAATTAATACTTCTAATGAAAATTTACTTTAAAATTAATAATGCGAATTGCGGAGAATTAATGTGCATTCTCCACTTTTATATAGCTTCTTATTTTCGGTTATCATTATTCACATCGGTATTTTCCATAAACGCTGGTGCATATAATGAATCGGGCATATTCGGGCTCCGCCGTACGTTTTGTTTTGTAATTCTGGAACAAGGATGTTAAAATATATTTTAAAAAATTCTGTTTCCTTTATGTAGTTCAAAAGATAGGAATAAAAATTACAAAAATACAAAAATAGCCCAGAATACGATATTATCGTTATGAAATATGTGAATTCATTGGATTCATCTCAGATATAATAACTACTCGATTAAGTATTTATAATGTAAAAGGTCGAGATTCGGAGATGATTACTAATTTTAAAACTTGGGTAATCCGTCGTTATTGTCGTACCAGGCTCGTCCACCAAATCATTCACATATATTATTTGCCTTATTTAGGTTCTATGAAAAATTTTAAATTTAATTTTAATTAATTTGACTAATTTAAGCTTCGTTTATTATGCATTCGGCCATTGAATTTTTTATAATCCATTTAAAAATGTTGAGTATAAAAAAAATTTTTTAAAAGAACAATAGATATTTATGGTCATTGAGAAAAAAAAGATGTGAAGAGGTTTTGTTTATTATAATTTCCCCTATTAATTTTTCCCGAAAGATAGAATGATTACAATACACGTAAAAAAAAGTTATCGATCTTTGTGAAACAAGTAGAGCGCTACATTTCTTAAAAATTTTAGGAAATTTTAATGAGCTATTGAAATTTCAATTAAAGGCGTTAAATAAACAACGTTAAATTCGGAGATTTATTATTAAGAACGCGGATTCGCGAGGTAACCAATCAAATTTACCACTGAAAAAAGGCCCATATAAATTTATAGTTATTAATAGCACTCAATATGGTGGTTGGTGGCGCATATAAGATGTTGATCAACAAATTCGGGTATTAAGTCGATAAAAAAAATTTTTTTTTAAACCAGATTTTCTTTTCTTTTTTTTCGGGTATTAACCATTTTGCTATACAACCTTGAAAAAAAAAAAATTTTTTATTTTAATAATAACGGAAAATATCGGGAAAATATTATGTAAAATGAGATACGGGTATGAATACTTACATAAAGCTGAGGTTTTTGTGAAATCGATTGTATCCGAATAGTTTTATGAAGATTTATGTTAAAAACGGGAAGAATATATTTGACAACTATGATGCCCGTTTTTGTTACTTTTACGACATCATTACAACATTTAAATTTTCTTTAGGTGACAAATAGATCGATGCACGTCATTTTTGTGTCAACTTGATTTGCCACGCAATTAGGTCCGTGCCACTATAATGCTATATATGCTATATATGCAATATGTAATGCGCCATCAAGTCAAATTATTATTTTTTTTTTAAAAAAAAATAAGCAATCACATAATGATGTTTACGTAAAATTTTCTTGATAACAAAAAGGTTCGGCCGCAATTTACACATTTTATACATTTTATCACTTTGACGAATCGTATTTTTAATGTAATTGCTCCTTTTTTATATTAATTTCTTTTTTATATTAAATTGGTATTTTATATTAAAATTTTACTTTGTTTTTTTCGCTAAAACAAGAGATATATTACGGACTTTTTGGGAATTCCTAAATTTATCTATCCAATTAAGTTTAATTAGATCGGAGTAATTTTCTGCTTAATACTGTTAATACTTGTTTTTTTAAACTGTTAATTATAAAATATCCTAATGTGGCTCAAAAATGATTGTGGCTTGAAAATAAATTAATTCAAATATAAATAATGTCACAAGCCAAGTGTGATAAAAAAAAAAAGTGATAACTTTGAAAAATTAATTTTGGATTTTCTCACACAATTTATACAGTCGGCCGAATAAAATGAAAATCTTATACTTTTTTATACTCACACCACCCTTAAACATACATATATTCCCATAATCCTATTTTAAACAATATATTTTTATTTTTTTCGGTTATTTTTTCAGTTTATTATAATAATCCTTAAGAGCAAAAAAAAATGAATATATATAGAACCCCCTTATTCCCCACAAAGATTTTTAGCAAAAAAAAAAATAAACAAAAATAAATAAGTAAAAAAAAAATTATATAATAATCTAGAAAAAATTATTTATATATAAAAAAACTCTTTTTTTTTAAAAAAAAAAAATCATAATTTACACAATTTACACAATTTACATAATCTTTCAAAGTTTAATCACCATGATTACTTTTGTAGAAGCACCAACAATCAATTTACTAAAATTATTTGGATGGTTATTTCTAATAATTCTTTCAAAATTCATAATAAAAATGGTTTACAACGCGTATATAAGTCCATTAAGAGTAATTCCGGGACCAAAATTATGTTCATTATCAGAATTTTCAATTATGATAAGAAGGCCTGAAGGTCGTGTTTTTGAATGGTTTTATCAATTACATCATAAATATGGTAGCGTTGTAAGAGTTGGTCCAAAATTCATTTTATTTTCTTCCAAGGAAGCTGTTAGACAAATTCTCGTCATCAATGTATGTATCTATTTTTTTTTTGTTTTTTTTTTGAAATAAAGTTGAATTCCCATTTCTTACATGTTTTTATTTCAATAGGATTTACCAAAAATTGACTCTATTGCTGGAATTCGAGCTGACCCAGAAATTGCAACTTTATTCTCTGCAACGTATGTAATTAATTAAATTTGTATACAGTAACAAGTATATTATATGTGCACGTGACTAATTTTTATTTTCCTCTCTCCTTTTTTAGTGATCGAATTTTTCACAAACAACGAAAACGTTTATTATCACCTGCATTCTCCATTAAATATATCGCATCACTTGAACCATTAATGCAATCATGTATAAATGTACTTGTCGATAGAATAAAGACCATCTCATCAATCACAAGTAAATCTGACTTGGCACTTAAATTTAACGAAAATGGTTTACCAATCGTTAATATTCATCAATTAATTCAAGCAACATCATTAGATATTATTGGAGAAACGGCATTTGGAGAATCATTTAATTTAGTTGAAAAGGGTGATCATCCACTTCCAGGAAAAGTTTTTCAAGAATTAAAAAGACGTGTATTATATCATACTTTTCCTTATATGAGACCATTTTTAAAGAAAGATTCTTGGACGGACGAATTTATTCAAAAGATTATTAAAGAACGTAGAAATTTAAATGCTCAAGGAAAAACACGTGAAGATATCCTACAAATTATATTGGACACTCGAGATGAAGTAACAAATGAGGGATTAAATGAATTTGAAATTCAAGATCAAATTATGGAATTTTTAATTGCTGGTAGTGATACAAGTTCTTTCAGTATCAATATGGCATTAATTATGTTACTTCATCATCCAGAGAAATTGCGTAATCTTATAAATGAATTATCATCAGCTTTTCCTAATGGACCTCAATCACTAAATCATGAAAATCTTAAAGATCTTAAATATCTTAACGCGGTTATCAATGAAATTTTACGTCGTTTCCCAGCAGCAATGGGTGGAATATTACGTCAAACGAACAGTGATATGATGATTGATGGATATTTCGTACCAAAAGATACAATTGTATCAGCATCAATATATCAAGTACAACATTCAAAAGAAATTTGGGGTGTAGATGCTGATGAATTCGTACCAGAACGTTGGATAAATGGTGATTCCGTAAAATTAAAACGAAATATTTTTACATTTGGCGCTGGTTCAAGATTATGTATTGGAAATAATTTTGCTATGATGGAAATAAGATTAGTATTAGCTTCTTTATTATTAAATTTTGAATTTGAAATGGTAGAAAAGCAAGATTTACAAATTGTACAATTTATTACTCCAAGTTTAAGGAGTAAAAAGTTTGATGTTGGTATCAGAGTTAGAAATTAAAAAGACAAAATTATAATTTTTTGGACATTTTTTAGGCCTTTTTTTTGAGGCTTTTTTTCAGGCTTTTTTTTGAGGCATTTTTTAGGCTTTTTTTTTCGGTGGATAATTTTCTTTGTTAAATATTTACTAAATTTTGCGATTTATTTTATAATACCTCACTTTTATTATCTTTTTTTTTTAATTTTATTATATTTTAAATATCTTTCAATGGTTCACATTATTTAATGGGAACCTTGTAATATATTTGTTTTCTTTTCTTTCTTTTTTTCATTCTTATTTTCGTGTAATATACTTTTTTAATTTCGATTTTTTTTATTTATTTCGAAAGTAAGAAGTAGTAATGTTAGAACAAAAATTATTTATAAGACATAATCAATAAAAAATAATAATTACAAAAATTAGATTATTTAATCTCTGTTGCATAAGTTTTTAAGTTTTTAAGTAATGCTTTGATTGGTCAAAATTTCGTGATCATGCTAAAAATACCTGTATTAAAAAAAGACTTTGAAGTTTGAACACTCATATATATATATATATATCCTTCTATCTAATAAAGTTCGAATGCTGCTATTATTTAATCTCAAAATTAAATATTTTAAGTCATTTATTTAAAGCTATGTTTAGGGTGCAGTAACACCTGCAACTATGCACAATATTGCACATGCAGTCATGCACTTAGAAAGGGCGTGAAGAAAAATAGATTCAAAGTTTTCTTAAACTCAAAGTACTTTCTAATATACTTTAAATCAAAAGAAACCAACATATTTTATGAAATACAATTTTTAATGGCCATTACAAATTTATTTAAATTAGATTAATTTTTCTACTTTAAAATTTTTTTTAAAAAAAATTTAACGTTCTATCGACAACATTATACGGGAATGCATTTATTGGATTGCTTGCACGTGCAGAAAATAGAGGGACTCTAAGTCCCAGGCTTGGGACCAAGCTATGGTATGCATATAAAGAGGGGTGTGCACTTATAGAGGCAGTTATGTGCATTGGAAGATTGGAATCTTCCAATTCTTCTAATTCCAACCTTCCAATGCACATCACTGCATTACTGTATATAGTTACATGATTATTTGCATCATTCATGATTTCAATACGAATCTTTAGGAAGAATTTTTGCGGACATATGAATTGAAGTGAAATTTTTTCAAAATCACTCCTTGATAATATTTCAATATTAGTTAATATATACTGTATAAGGTAAATCTGTAAAGGTCACGCTATCCTACCGTTAGTAACTAAGCGGTAAAATGGTTCATTTCTAAATACTATTACATGTTAATTACACTTTGCTGCAGAACTGCGACATCTCTTCAGTACATGTTATCTCGACCTATTATATTGGTTAATAATGATGGGCAAAAAAAAATGTCTTTACTTACCAATGATTTTTATCCAACTGAATGTATTGGAATCCATTTATGTACATCAAATAATTTTTATCTCCTTGTCAAACCATATTATTTTAAATTCCTAAAAGGAAGTAATATGTTTCAATGCATATAAATTTTCACAAAATTTATCGAGATAGCTGCCAAGCGATCGGTGAATAAATTAACCGATCGAAAACTAGTTAAATTTTGAAATTTTGGCTATTTAAAGTAATCAATAATATATATGAAATTACCAATTAAAGAACAACAATAGGTACAAACTATTTTCATTATCTCTATTATTTCCACGAATTACATAGTCGTGTTCACGTAAAAAAGTTTGCGGCAAACAAGTGACAAACATAGGAGAATTAAATCATAAAATTTCTAAATCTCTTTAAGTATGAATATCTGAATTTTCTATTGGCATTGAACAATGTTCTAATTGTTGCCATAACGATTACCATCTGTTACTGGTCAATAAATGGGCGAGCCGCCTAGCAAATATGTAAGGCTCAGTACGGTATCATCTTGAAGAAATATGAGCTTCTTATGAATAATTGCCACCTTTAAGAGGATTACGTAATAACAATATCCATAGTTCTCAATACATTAATTGGTTTATTTGCGGAAAACGTAAAAACGTACTAATTTTTTTGGGTAACACACAACAATTGCAACACGTACCTATGTGAGAATTTTTTCGTATAGTATTTTAAGCCTTTTAAAAACGTGTAAGACTTAAAATTCACCTACAGTACCTCCACTACTAGACTTTTACCGTTGTTACTAGCATATATATAGCATTGTTACGAATTGTTATGAATTTCGCTTTCTACTTGGAACTTTGGAGTTTTTGAATAACCTTTTGTAAATATAAAGATAAGATTGTATTTAAGAAAATGGAATACACATTTTTTATAGAAAATGAAAGAGTGAACGTAATTTATTTTTATTATGTAAGTCTTCGTCCCGTGACTGTTAAAAGGAACGTCAATGTTAGTGGGATATGTAGTATAAACATCATTATCTCAACGTTAAGTTATCTTCTTTAAAGAATTCTTTTCGAATTTAACGTATGACTAGTCGTATCTGACTCATTTTATGTAATCTAGTTATCATATGATTGTTACAATAAATAAATAAATGTTCAAAAAAAAAAATTTTTTTTTTCTAAATAGAACATTTTATTTAATTGAACATAATTGATATTAAATCACGGTAATTTTCGAATTCGGATAAAATAGAAAATTCTCAAGTTTACAAATTAGGTAGGACATAATATGTAGGCATTGAAAATTGAGATTATCAAAATTTAGATATTTATATTCACTTTAAAAGTACTTATTTAGTATAAAATCGATCTCTATGAAATTTTGATTGAAATTTTTTTACGCAGATAATTTAAATTTAACAAAATGCCATCAGAAAAGAAATCTAGCGTGCTTACTAATGATATTAAAGATGAAACTACATTACAAAATCAACGAAAAGAGTATAAAGATTGTTTATCATGTCGTTTAATCGGTGTAGCAACATTTATGGGATTAGGTACTTATACATTATATCATTCTTTTGTTCATAAACCTAAATTGAGCAGAGGATATAGATTTGGATTAACTCTCGTTGGAATAGGTAATTATTTATCCGACTTTCACATATAATTATTAATAATCATCCTGCTTTGTAATTTATTTCTTTGTTTTCTTTGTAATTAGGATTTATGCAAGTCGGGGTTTTTCGACTTTTAAATTAAACTATTCTTTGTATTATTATTCAATTATATCACGTGCAGTACGTGTTTACTTTTTTGAATTATTCCCGCTATTGTATTTGTTACATTTAATTGATATCTTATCTGATAAGAAATTGTTTATATTTATCCAATATCCAATATCTATATTAAAGGTTTATTATTAAAAAAAAAAAATTTTATCCAATTTCTTTATTCTTTACATTGAAGGTTTATAAAAATTCACCTTTCTTTTCTCTTTTCATTTAACCAATGGAGGATTATACGTATTTATTGTCAAAACAAACATCAGAAGATGATTATTATGATTATAATAATAATAAATTATATTTTACATATAAACAACAAGGTTGTTTGGGTATTCAACAATCAAGAATAAATGGTACATTTCACGTTCGTTATCCAACAAATTCTCCATTAAAAGTTGAAAAAATAGATATTATATTTAGTGGAATTGGTATGGTACAATGGAATGAAGGGGATAAAATAAATTATGCTGAAACCAAATATTTTGAATATTCATCTTGCGTTTATAATGAAGAAGAAAATCATCTTCTAAGTTATTCAGATTTACCTTTTGAATTTATGATACCTGAAAATATTCCTTCTAGTATTTTATCAATTCCTTCTAAATTAACAAATCATCTTAGTAAAGCGAGAATTTATTATTCTATAAAAGCAATAATTACGAAACCAAAGAATTTATTAAAAAAATCAAAGAAAATTGTTGAAATAGAATGTCCAATAACAAAATATGTTCAACAAAAGGAGATTGAAAATCAAAACTCAGTTATATTAACGAAAAAACTTGATAATTATGAATATTCCATTTTATTCGATAAGACAAAATTCGATCAAAATTATAATAATATCATAAATTTACCTTTAAGTATTGAAAAAGGGATTCTAAAAAATATTAAGAAAATTCAAATTAGTTTAAAAGAAAATTACTTATTAAAAGTAGGAAATAAAACTCATTTGATAAAAAATGTATTATTTAAAAAAGTTATTAATAAGGAAAAAATTTCTCGTATTGAAAATAATAATAACAATATTAAATATTTAATTAATTGTAAATTATGTTTATATGGAAAAAGAATTCATAATAGCGTTAAAACTGATCTAATTAATATTTGGCATCAAGTTAATATCGATATATCCTTAAAAGGTAGAAGAAAAATTAGAATATTTGAAAAGGTAATTGATATTGTTAGTGCTATTAATAATGATATAAATGTTATAGAGTCAGATGTAGAAGAATGTGAATATGAGACATGGTGATTGTTAAACATATTGATTGTATGCAAAATTTTTAAATAATATTTAAATAATGGATTATCTATAACTATATTTATTTTTTTTGTGTTCTTGGTATTTATTAATGAATAAATGAAATTCCATATATATTTTTATTGAATTGAGAAAAAAGGGTAACAATGGTCAGGTCATTTCTATTTAAGTACTCATTCAATGTATCGCAATCATCCAATAATATATTATAGGAATAGGTTAAGCTAAATTCTTTTCCTTATAAATACTAGAATAAATAACCTATCTCTCTCTCGGTTAATTCTCATCTTTTATTATGGCGACGTCTATACCAAACGTTTCAAACGATTTTACTCTTTTATATAATCCAAGTTGGGGTTATAATCGTTGTAGTACGAAAGCTTACTTTAAATCTCCAAATCCAACAAATTTTCAACATGGTTTTTATGGCATAGAAAATTCAACTATAAGAGGTTCCTTTCACTTATGTTATCCGGTAAACTCTCCATTATACACTAATAAAATTGAATTAATTTTCGAAGGTAAACAATCCATTTCTTGGAAAGAAAATAATAATATTATTAATGATGAAAAAATTATATATAAACAATCGAAAATAATATGGAAGTCTAAAAACAATAATTATGAAGAACTTTCTACTTTAGATTTACTTTTTGAATTTCATTTACCGGATAATTTACCTTCTACAATAACTTCCCTTAATGTTAAAAGTTATGGTGAAAAAATTGCTGGTGGTGTTGCAGGTAATGGAACTGAAGTAGGTCATATTACTTATGGTTTACGTGCGGAAATATTTCGTCCAATAAATATTTTTAAATTACAATTAAATCAAAAGAAAATTGTTGATATTTGGTGTAGAATTCAAAGATGGCAAAGTTTGGAGAGTTTAAATACTTTTGATAGACCTTTTAGATGGGTAGATTCTAATGATGATATTCGTTATGATGTTGAATTGGAGAAAACTATGTTCAATTATAAAGATACGATTAATATTCCAATGAAATTTTTTATTAATGATTTGGATAAAGTTAAAATTAAAAAAATTTGTGTTAGAATTAAAGAATATCATGAACTCAAGATCAATGATAAATCGAAAAAAATTGGAGGTTTCGTAGTAACTGATACAGCATTTGGTGAACAGGCTAAAAAATTAAAGACAAATAATGATGATGATTATTATTTTTTTAAAATGAGATTAAATTTAACAAAAACTAATTTAGGTAGAAAATTAAATTGTTCTGTGAACAATGAAATGATTAATATTCGACATAAATTAAAAATCAAAATTTATTTAGAGAATTCGAATTTACCTTCAATCGATTTAGAAAAAGAAATTACTATTTTAAATTTTGCCACAGAACAAGACACTTCAGAACAACATCGTTTATCGAATACTTGGTTTTATCATAATGAATCTAAAACTGAAGAAACCCTTGTAGAAACAAATGTCGCTTGCCATGGTAGAACGAAAAATAGAAATAAATATGTTACATCTCAAAAGAAACGGTTTACTTTATTTGGTGTAAAATTTAGTGGCAGGAACACTAGGAACACTGATTAATAATCATTCATATTGTATATTTTTCATTTTCATTTTTTTTTTTCCTTATATTCCTTTATATATGCATATATATGTATAAATATATGCGCATTAATTTTTTAAATTAGAACATTATTATATTTCATCCGTTTGTAAATAATATAAATGTAGAAGAATAAGGTTATTAGAAACAAATAATATTATTCGAATAAACTTAAATGTTTCATTTACGTAAGTCGACCAGGGTGTTAACATTTACTATTGTGCCAAATAAGTAATATTTTTTCGGATAAGATTTAATCTGTAATTCAAATTATTATTCAGCTGATTTGTGGATGTTAAATGATTTCACAATGAGTCATGTATAGAAAACATGGACCAGATGACCCGGATCTCAATAAATCAATTTTTGGTATCAAACTAAAAAAAGAAATTAACTTTTTCTTAAATTGAAAAAAATCACGTTCATTTACTTTAATTATTTCCCGCTCAAAAAAAAGGGAACAAAAATAGTTCATATTTATATTGTTTAATCCTTTTACTCCTCCAACAAACACCCATAAATTTTAACTGTTTGATTTCTAGTGTAGTTGAGACAATGATATAATGTGTAACTATTCGATTAATTTTATTAATGAATTTATAAAATATGTATAGATATATATAATTTTTTTTTTTCATGCACAAACTGAAACAACAAATTTTCTATCGAATTACGAAAAATTTTTCTCTCGAAAAGAATTATGAAAGATTTTATGGATTTAACAAAGTTCCCACCAAAATCACAATATAAAGATTCTTGTAAAAATATATTTTTTTCATATTCACAAAATAATTCAAATTTTCAACAAGGATATTTAGGAATTCAACAAACAAAAATTACTGGTATATTAAATATAAGAAGACCAATTACAAATCCATTATTAACAGATAAAATAGAAATCATATTTACTGGAAAAGAATTCGTTAAATGGAATGAAGCGGAAGTGGGAAACAATATCAGTAATAAATTTATTGAACTTTCATATATTATTTGGGAATCATCAATTAAAGGTGTTTATCAAAAGATAACAGAATTAGATTTACCTTTTGAAATTCCTTTACCTGATTATTTACCAGCTTCTCTTTTATTTAAACGACCTATTACATCTAAAATATATTATATTTTAAAGGCAAAGATTTCTAGACCAACAAAATATTTTGGATTAAAATGTGATGTTAAAATAGTTAGTGTTATGTGTCCTATAACGAGATGGAATTTACCAATTAAACCTACTTCACTGTTAATTCCCATGGTTAGAACTTCAAATCCAACTTCAAAAGGTGTTGAATATGAAGTTAATTTATATCAAACTACTCTTGGTATTGGAAATTCTATTATAATTCCTATAAGTTTAACATTAGAAAATATGAAAGTTTATGTTAAGAGGATTAAAATTTGTTTAAAAGAATATCATCAATTAATGCAAAAAAAAGTGGTACATTATAATTCTGAAGATATTGTTAAATCTGAAATATTTGGTGATCAATTAATGTTGGTTTCTGGTACCATGAATAAGTATGAGATCAAGGCTAAATTAGATTTGGTCACTAAAAATCAAGAGAAACCAATCTTACCTTCAGTTCATTCAGATCATATTGTTATTTGGCACAAGATTGAAGTTAAAATCACCTTAAACGATGCTCCAAAAATTAAGTTTGAGAAAGAAGTTAATGTTGTTAACACTATCTGTGAAGAAGATGCTTCTATGATCACCGAGGAAAGGCGAAGGTCTAATTGGAGTAAAATGGATAAATTATCTGCGAAAGCTGTTTATAATTTGTTAATTAATTAGTGAAGATAAGGGGAAGCCGGGAAGGGGAGAAAAGAATTAATTTTACCTATTTAGATATTTAATATTATATATTATGCGCGCGCGTATTATGTCATTCATGTGAAATTTAATAAAATTCATAATCTATCTCTTAATGAAAATTTGATATTATTTAACATCATCATGTGACATTACGCGATAAACACGATTATTGTTCTCCCTATTTTTTTTTTTTCACGTTTACGAAATTTTTAGTTTAATTTTACAAATATGAATTTATTTAACATTCCAAGATTTCTTTAAATTATGTGGTGTCATTTTATTTTTTTATTTATTAAAATCTTTGTATGATGTAAGCATTCCTTTTTTTTTAGGAAATTAGTTTCTTTTTTTGTAAATTGTACTTGCTTTTATAATTTTTTTTTTTTTCTGAAAGATAATTTATTGTGCCTACTTTGGACCGTTAAGTATAGTTCCTGGACCAAAATTATTTCCTCTTACACGACTCTTTATTTCATTTAAACAAATATCAGGTCAGAGGTAACGTATTTTCAAA
The DNA here is from genome assembly GCF_026210795.1 of Rhizophagus irregularis. Classification (NCBI taxonomy): domain Eukaryota; kingdom Fungi; phylum Glomeromycota; class Glomeromycetes; order Glomerales; family Glomeraceae; genus Rhizophagus; species Rhizophagus irregularis. The sequence goes on along the minus strand of NC_089451.1, from coordinate 3,511,644 downwards.
AACATTTATTTAAAATCATTTAACCATATTCCAATTAATTCCATTTTCGATTTAGGTGGAAATGGATACAAAATGTAGCAGTTCCTACTTACGGACCTATGGTGAGACTTGGTAGGTTTTTTATTTTAATTGATCTCTTTATTTCTAAAAGATTCTTTTGATATTAATAAGAAATTCTTCTTAAAAAAGGACCGAATTTAGTGTTGATTTCAGATAAGGATGCTATCAAAGAGGTATACATCAGGACTCTCAAATTATTTGACCTTCTTTACATTCATTTTTAAGCATTCGAAATTATTAAAACCAAATGTTTTTTTCTTATTTTTTCACCCCAAGATAATTGCAGCTGTGTGTATATGAATCAATTCGGATTTGCGTTATTTAAATCATCAGTATAATACGATTAATTATAATTATCTTATATACGAATAGGACTTTCCGAAAAATTTTAATTATATAAAATTTAGAACGGAAGATAGGTTTGATACATTATTTTCAACAATGTAAGTCTTTTTTTTTTACATATTTAACGTACATCTTTTTTTAAAATGATTAAAATAATTTTTTTAATATTTAATGCAGTGATAAATCATTCCACAAAAAACGAGCAAGTATTATTAATGTGTTATTGGATATTTTTTTTTCAAATATAGAATTAATAATTAATAATTTTCTTTATTATAGCGAAGAATACTTTCTCCGGCATTCTCCATTAAATATGTATCATCTTTAGAACCATTGATGATATTGTGTGTTAAAGATTTAATTTATAAAGTAGATGAATGTATTGAAAAAAAAACTTTTTCTGATGGAGCTGTACTTAATATTGTTAATCTTGTACAAAGTTGTGTTTTGGTAGGTTTATATTTCGCAATTTTTTTTTTTTTTTTTTTTAGTAAATGAATTTCATAACTTATAATTTTAATTGTTTACAGGATATTATCGGAGAAACTAATTTTGGAGGTAAATTTAATAGTATTGAAACTTTATCTCACCCGTTGCCAGGAAAAGTTTACCAAGAGTTAAGAAGAAGAGCAATGGTATGTAATAACTATTTGGAAAAATTGTTTATTATTATATTCCTAACCTATATAATATGTGATTTTCATTTAGAAATCTTTGTTTCCTTTATTTAAATCATTTATGAAATATGATCAATATTTATTGGATGTAAGTCTTATAATTATTATGTAATTAGAGGTTCTGCAAGTGTTGACATGGTAGTAACAATTATGGCACGGCACGTGCCTGGCATTGATTGTGCCCGCATTTGCAGAACTTATATGTGATATTTCATTTATTGACTAAAATATTTATTTATAATTGGTCAAAGCTTTCAAATGAGTTGATTAAAAATAGAAGACAAGCGGAGAAGTCTAGAGTTGATATATTACAAGCAATATTAGACGTAGTGAAAACCGAAGAAAGTGATCAAATTACAGATTTTGAAATATTTGATCAAATATTAGAATTTTTAATTGCTGGAACTGACACTGTTGGTCTTACGGCTTCAATGGCAATAACTTTACTTGCAAAAAATCCCGATAAATTAAAATTATTACAACAAGAATTAGATAATGCCTTAGGAAATTGTAATGATGAATTACCTAAACATGATCAATTAAAAGCATTACCTTATTTAAATGCTGTTATTAATGAAACGATGAGATTATGGCCTGTTACTTTGGTTTGTTATTATTATTTGTTGTATGAATTTTGGTTTAAAAAGTGAACTAATTGATTAATTTAATAATAGGATGGAGGTAAATAACGTTTAATAAGTACGAAGTATCGGGGACAAGACCGAATTATTGGATGAAAAGTGTGCTACGCAATGGCCAAAGAGTCATTGGGACCAATAATGCCTAATTATCGCAAAAATGGGTGGTCCATTGAAATCGGCATAGCATATCTTTCATATCTTTCGAGATTACAACAGTTTTAACAGTTATTAACTTTTAAAATAATTTATTATAAATAGGTATTGGAAGATCACCTGAAAAAGACACGATTATTAATGGATATATGATTCCCGCTCGCGTAAATATCTATAATAAATATTATTTATTTGTTTAATGACAATATACTAAGAAAAACTTTTAATCTATTAATAGACAAATTTGGTTTTAAATTATTATCATTTACATCATGATTCAAAATATTGGGGTAAAAATGTTGAAGAATTCGTACCGGAAAGATGGTTAGATCTTAATAATTCACCCAAAGATATTTTTTATCCGTTTTCAGCTGGTAAGTCTTACAAATCTATTGCCATAAATTTTATAGAATTTTACTAATAATGTATTTATTGTAGGATCAAGAAATTGTATAGGTCAAAAGTAAGTATAAATATCATCAATATTTAATGTACATTAACAATTTTATATATAATTAATTTTTGTTTTTCTATTTCTAACACTTTAGTTTTGCATTAATGGAAATGAGACTGATAATAGCATCATTATTATTTCAATTTGATGTCAAGGATATTTTAGCGCAAGAGCTTGATATTGTTTGTTATATTACGCCTAGCTTTAATAATTTGAAATATGATTTAGTTTTCAGTAAAAGAAGTTTTAAATCGATTAATAATTGTTAGTTGATCTAAGGATTGGTAAAATTAATTTTATTTATTTATACTAAATTTAAGCTAATATAATTTTATAAAAAAATTTATTTGGTTGAGATTTGCATAAGTCATGTGATCCATTTTTTAAGTCATTAATTAAAGATACAATAAAATAAAATTTAAATTTCTTAGTAGCAAATAATTAAATAATAAGGAAATTGGAATTTATTTATTAAAAATAAAAAAAGGAATTAATTAGTAAATAGTTTACTGCTATTTATTAAAGGATTACTATAAAAAGTTAGGACTTTTTTTAAGTTAAAGTTAATATAATAATTCAAATTACTACAGATTTTTAAATAATTTTTACATTTCAATTATTACAGAATTTAAGTGCAAATTATAAGTTTACCAATAAAAAAAACTGATAGAAATATATTATATTGCATATACTGAAATATTATATATTTAAAAAAAAATATTTAATTATCTAATATAATTAATTAAGGTTTACTTCAAATTACCAGGGTGATCATCACCGTTGGCCAGAATTATCAATTTTTACCAGCACTATATTTTTTAATGCTGGTCGATTGTCATAATTTCAGTCACCAGTGATCATCACCCCCGGTGATAGTTAGAAAAATTCATTAATTAAAAATTAAAAAATAAAATATTTACAAAATAAATAATATAATTCATTGTTAATTACATTTGCAATTTATTATAATAAGCAAATTTAATATTACTTATAAATAACAAAATAGGATAGATTTATTTAAAAACTTAATATCCATTAATATTTATAAGTATTATTAGATGCAACTTGTAATAAATATTGCCAATAAACTTTAAATTCTCTATATTTATATATTTAAGCAACTTTTTTGACTTTTTTATAATTTTATTTGAATGGATAAGTGCAAATTACTTATTATTAAAAAGAAAAAAAAAATACTATTATACTACTATTATAAAGTAACTTAATTTAATTATAAATATAATATCTATTGGATTTAAAGATAACTATATAGCAAAAGATTCATTTAAAATATTTGTTAAATAAATAAAAAAAGAAATATTTATATTATTATAGTAATATATTAATATCAAATAATTATATAAAGTCAGACAAAAATGGTATTTCTAATATTATTCTAGAAATATATGAGAATTTCTAATTTTAATTAAAAAAGGTTTATTTTAGGATGGAATAATAGATATATAAAAAATATAAAATTTAACTGCAATTTATAAAAGATTATCTAAATACCTATTTAAATTATATGACTTTTATTAAATAATAAGTTACACATATAGGTAAATTTTCTATTAATTATTATCAATAGCCTGGTAAATATTATATATAAATTTTCCTTATATTTCATTTGTTATAGTAATTTATTTATTATACTAGATGATTTGTAAAAAAAAAAATTTATATTAAAAAATAAATTTTGATTAAATTATCAAAAAAAGTAAGTACTTATAACTTATAAGTTATAACAAATTATCTAAAATTTTAAGATATGTTAATTAATAGTTAATGCAGATGTGCAGATGTTACTAACTAAAATACTACAAATGTAAATATATATTTTTTTAATTTTATATTAGAAATAATTAATTACCAAATTTTTTTTTTTCAAAAATAGTGATTTTATCATTAAAAATAAATTAATTACTTTTTTAATTTAATTATTTTAAATAGAAGATTTTCACAATATTAAAAAAAGATTTAAGATTATGTTGATCAAATATTAATGTATTAAATATAAACCATTAATATGGTTATTAACCACTTAAAATTCTGGCCGAATTTATAATGTCATCATCATATCTATAAAGAAATTCCGGTTTACCGAATCTTTTCCCGACAAGCCGATAAGCCTAACTCTTCCCCAAGCCCCAAGACCCCATCGACTATTTTTTATCGATTAAAATTCTTTTTTCGAAAAAGATGAAAAATCCTTTTTTTTTCGGTATTATGACACACGTTTTGTTGATCGTCAAAACAAAGAAATCATCAAACAAAGTAAAAAATTGTTTCTTTGACTATAAAACTAAAAATGAATTGACTAATACCAACAACCCAAAACGTTTTGATTTTCCAATTTTAGTCAATAGTTTCTTAAACTAGAAACAATCGTTTTGTCTCTTTTGCACTTTTTTTAATAGCATGATCGTATAAAAAAACATTTAATCCCAAACCGGTTAAGATCGAGTTTTTACTACTGGATAAAAAAAGCACCCGATCCCTTTCTTTGATCCTCCTCGTGTGACTAGTTTGACTCCTTATATGAATAAATAAGTTTGCCCCAGTTTCAGCTAAGATTTTTTGACATCTGATTTAAGATCTGCTGAACATGTATCAAAATTTTGTCAGAAGAATTTTGAATGTTTGTTTTATTCTAATATAGAACTTCTTTTTAATCCAAAATAAGTTTTAAATCTAAAATTATTTTTGTGGCTAGAATGGTCAGAATTAAAGAGCGCATAACTAAAGTATTTAATTATGTCACAACGAAAGTTAATTCGAATAATTCGCAAAAAATACTAATAAAGTTTAGGATTAATTCAATATTTTTAACTATGAAAAATTAATTTATATAATGAAAAAATTGTGTAATCATTATTTTACCTGATTTAAGTAGATAAAGAAATAAAAACTAAAATCAAAATCGGCAAAATGTTCTTTTAAAAAAGGTGAAAATCATTGTTCTTTTTTAATATTTCTAAAGTTACATAAAATGATCATTGTGATGCAATAAAATTATTGGAAACTAAAATTAAATATATTTTTTTTTTATATATGTTGAGGCACAATTAACTTTTACACCATTAATAAAATGGGGTTAGTAATTATTCTACAATAATTGCTCATCAATGTGAAACGTGGATTTGATTCATTATTAAATGGAATTATATCGGGCCAAAAAAACTTTATAAATACCGAGGGTATCCTTCTTTTTAATTCTTTTTTTTTTAAAAAAAAAAATAATATTTTTTTATATATTATATTTTTTCTAATAATTTAAATAAAAATTAATTCATTAATTCACAAAAAAAATCATGCGAATAAATCTTTCGTTGATATACTTTTCAATTATTTTATTAATTCCGTTAGCCTCAGCTCAGTTTTCTTTAGAATGTTTAACAGAAGATTTACCAAAATCAGTTGCGTATACATTAAAAACATCTGATGGGATGACAATTTCCGTTGAAGAGAGAGGAGATATTTCAAAACCAACAATAATTTTTACACATGGATTTTTTTCAAATAAGTTGGCATGGGAGCCTACGTTCACATCACCTGATATGTCTGAAAAATATCATTTAGTAAGATGGGATTTACGTGGAATGGGAGATAGTAGTAAAGATAGTGATACAGATAAATATAATGATATAGAATTATATGCTGAAGATATTAAATTAATAGTGGATAATATTAAAGAAAAAAAAGGAAAAGGAAAAAAGGATAATCCAAAAATTATTTTGGTCACTTGGAGCACAGGATCTATTGTTTCTTTATCATATTTTAATATTACAGGAGAAACAAATGTTGATGGTTATGTTAGTGTTGGAAATAATTTTATAAGTTTTCAAAATGATAATGTTTTTACTGAATATAGTAAACTTACTATTGGTAGTATTGTCACCAGTCATACTTATATACTCATCTTGGATTCACTTAATAATTTGATAAAAAGTTTTACTTCTCCTAATAATCAATTTCCACAGTCAACTATGAATTTTTTTTTAGGAAGTGCTGCTTATTCTCCTTCCGAATCTCGTTCAGCTTATGGAGGTAAAGTCATTATTTAATATTATTATTATTAATGATTTAAATGATTTTTAATAAATTCTCATCTTTCTCTTTTCTTTTTTCCAGATTTTAATTATGATTATACGGAAACATTTAAAAGTCTCTTAATTCCAACATTAAATATTTATGGAAATGATGATAAAGTTGTTAATCCTGTGCATAGTCAAACAATCGCTAATTTAAGACCTGTTGATGGATTAAATCATATTTTGGCTTATGATGGTGTTGGTCATGTTCCTATGTGGGAAAATCCTAAAAAATTTGAAATTGATTTAGATAATTGGATAAAAGATTCTGTTCTTAATCCAAAACATCAAAAAGCGCCAAAAGCGCCAAAAGTACCAACACCACCACAATCACCACCACCACCACCGCCACCACAACCACCACAATAACCGCAGCAAAATCTAAAATTACGTATATAAAATTAATATAACATAGTTTGTAAATTTATTAATAGAATATACACACACATATATTTTTTCTTTTTTTATTGATGGGGCATTGGGCAAAAGCTTTTTTTTTTATATTTTAATTTAATAAAAATTTAATAAAAAATTTAATAAAATTTTATGTATAAATCGATAAATAAGGTTAAGGCAATTTACATGATTTGGGAAACTGGAACTTTTGTTTAATTGTTAATTAAAAAACGATTGATCGAACTAAGCCTCTTTTATTAAGCCGCAAAACTGGTTTATTTGCGTTTATAAATTAAATTAATTATTACTACTATATATATTATGTGAGATTTTCTATATGAGGGATCGATGATATAGGATGTATGTATGTTAAATAACCTGAATAATAATTATTTAATTAATTATAGGTAATGAATGAAAATAAATTTAAACATTATAATAAAATTATTATATAATGTAAAAAAAATTATTGTCATCGAAATGAGTCAAAATTGATGTTTTGGAGCAAAGGGAAAGATTCTAAATCCAAAAAATATAATTTTCTGATATAGAACGCAATTTTAATTTAAATAATGATTTAGATGTGTTGAACGACAATGGTATTTTTATTATTTTCTTATTTTTCCTGCCCCAACAGTTTTTGACCAATATTTTTCCCATTGTTCAATTTCCTTCTGAGTTAATTCATGAGGTTTTGTCGCTTTTCTTCGGGAAATTTTCTTAACATAATCGTTTGGATCACGCTTAACTAATAATAGAATAAAAAGAAATTAATTATATTATAAAAAAAATGTAAACGATTTCTTTCGATGAGAATGATACTTACGTTTAATTTCACGAGCTATTTCCACTCTCTCAGGAGTTGGCAAAGCTAAAACTACAGATACTATCAAAGCCATTAAGGCAAATAATATTAAAGAAAGTTTCATTTTGTATAGCACGAAAAGCAAATATGTTCAATAAGAGAATGTGTGTAATTAATGAAATGGAAAAAAAAAATTGCGTCTTTAGGAGGAATATGAAGAAATAATATTAGAGAAAAAAGTCATTTTTATATTCTGTAATTACTTCGCCACAATGACGATGTTGTATAACGTAATTGAAAAAAGTTGGTTCTTTTTTAACAAACAAAAGTGTAATTTATATTACGGTACAACAAAACCTATGAATTTCCGTTTCGCTCCAATTCGGTTATGTAACAATGCGCAAAATCTATTAGACAGAATCCATGCACAAATATTAGATTGATGAATTTATTGGTACTCATTACAGATACAATACTTTTCCAAAATTTATACATATGAAATCTTATGAACAAGGTTATTATTATAATCCTATAATATATCCTATAATATATTGTTAACCGAATCACTTTCTCGTGCTTAAAAAAAAAAAAAAAAGGATGAAATATAATTCATACATGTAACCAAAAAAAAAAAATTCTTATTATTACAAAAATTTAGTAATTGTACCTCAATGTGAACTTAAACGTCTATATAGATGTTTCTCTGCATCCTTGATAAAGCACATAATTTAATGAGTTTCACGAGCTATTTCATATTTGTAACGTTACTTTTTTTTTCGAAATTAGTATTTACAATTCTGATAATTCTGATATGGTCGTCAAAGTTGTGAAGGCCCCGAGTATCACTAAGGGGAAGTATCATGTGTAATTTTTTGTTGACATTTAATAATTTTTATTTTTCAAAAAATTTAATACAAATTTCAAAAATTAAATTTATGAAACATAACAAAAGTACGGTTAAAGCTCGTTATAATAAAACCCGTTGTAGTAAATTTGCTTATAGTGAACTTTTTTTTATTTCCCCAGTTCACTTTATATGTTAAAGTAAACTTATCTAATAAAAATTTCGATATTAGATTCGTTATAGTGAAATCATTTGATGTGCGAATCACTTTGATATTTTTACCCAATTTAGAAGAACATGCTATATTAAGACAATATCAAATTAAGATCTTATTGTGGCTGAGAAATTAATTATTTTATTATTATTATTAGATAGAATTATAGATATTATATTAATACAAAAAAGTTTCCTTTACCAAAGGTTTTTTTTTAATCTTTATAAATTGTGTAATTAATTACTATAATATAAAAATATAAATTATTCAAAGCTTTTTATTACTAAATAGTATTTGCAATATTAATTATTAAGTTTACTATAAAGTGCTATAAAGAAATCTTCATTATAGTGAACAAAAATGGTTAGAACCTCAGCTTCACTATAACAAGTTTTGACTGTAGATTTTTTGATATAATAACATTGCATATCAAAGAAAGCAAAAATGAAATTCAGTTGTGATAATCTACTAAATAACAAGATCATGACAAAATGACCGTAGGTGGAGGAATTTCTGTGCCCATGCTGATTAATTCTTGTTTAAAATCTGTACGATTTTGGTCTCTTATATTAACTATATTCACACAATTCATGATCATCCTCCATGAAAGGTATGAAAAACAGTATTTTCACTGATAAAACTTTTAAAGCCTTCACCATACACTAGTCAACACCCTGATAAGGTCCATTATTTTTTCGACTGTAGCTGGAACCTCAAGGAGCCTTTCTCGTTTTAATATTGGCAGTGTCCATCACACATCTATTCATCCCAATCCGATGAAACTATGCTAACAAGTTCTTTAAATATTGAACAAGATGTTGCTGTATGGAAACAAGAATATATTGTATTAGCTACTAATCTTCTCGCTAATTTAAATGAAATGGAATTTATAACAAATAATATAAATCCATTTCTGATGGAGTAGACGATGAGGCCAAAAATTTGATAAAAGTAATTGAATTAATGACAATGAAGATATTAGAAATTTAAAGAATACTACGAATAAAGTCTGGAAATAAAGATCTTAATGCAAATAAGGAAAACAAATCTATGATAAAAGAAAATATTTACCTGTTATCTCCTACAAAAAAGCAACACCACCATAATTATAACGCTATATTCTAACATTTACAGCTTCTATATTATATACAGTATAACGTTTTAAGTTGGCTTATAATTATAGTATAGACAATACTTGATAAAAAGATTTAATAGTTTTCTATTATATGCATTGTTTTTTTATGCATTATTTAAAGTAAAGTTCTTGAATAAATTACGTGTTTAAAAAAAAAAAGAGAAAAAAAAATTGTAGCTCGGACGATGATCGCCTGTATAACGCGAGGTGACCTTGATAAGTGCATAGTGTATTGGGTGTATCATCAACCAATTAAATCTAACTTATGTAGTTAGTTTAACATGCCGCAAATCTAACCAATCAGGTCTTGTAGAGATTTGTAGGGGTCACTGTATGAGTTCATCGCACAGAGTACTGTGCTTTACCTTTTTTTTTAAAAGTCTTTCTGTTGGCACACGGCCACATTAGTCAAGTACGGAAAAAGATCGACGAAAATTTTATATAAATATCCGCTCTGACGCTCTTTCGCGCAAAAATGCCGATCGAACGGCTATGAACCTATGAACTGGTCTATTTAAGGATCGGAGGTCAACTACGACATATGTTTTGAAAAAGATAATCAATACTTATTATTCAAAACTAATGTTTAATGGAGTTTAAACTTTAAAGTTATAATCAAATTTAGAAGTATTAACTAATGATAAATTTAGAGCTTTATATCAATTTTGCTGTATTTATCAGTCATATTCGTCATAACTCGCTATCGATATCAGTAAAAATGTCAAATCAACCAAATTTTTTGATCGAAAATTATCTCGACAAACTGGAATTATTTTGATCGTCACTCTTACCTGACATTGTGACATTACTGACATATGGCTGATTTTCCGATTGATAAATTTTTTTCATAATTTTATATGAATTATTGTCCAGAGCAAATAAATAAGCGAATGCAATAATTCTTATTAATTTCCTTTAATTTCCTTTAAATTTATTTTTACAAGAATTATTTATTACGTTAATAATTCTTGTATTTTACTATTCTTTTCTCGTAAATTTAAAATTTTTATTTTACCCAAATTTTTACGTCCAGAGCAATGCAAAGGACAATAATTCTTGCATTTTATATTATTTTCTCTATTCTTTAGTGATTTCAATTTGTAAAATTTCGTTCAGAAATAAAGAATGTCAATTTACCGTATTTTGCGTTATACAAGCACTCCTTTTTCTAGGTGTGCACAAAATTCAATGTCATAACACGAAAAAAGTCATTTTGGATACAACGTTAAACCTAGCTGGTATGGTATTTTCCTGGAGAAAATATTACTGGTAAGTGTCTCTCAATTTTTTATCTCTCGAACAAGAAATTTTGTGTTGATAACTAACTTATTTTATTTCTTATTACTTTCAACACAACAGACTCGCCTATAAACAAAGGAATATCAAGACTAGGTACTGTATAAAGCTATTGTTTTCTAACTTTCGTGCTAATGTGCATTTGATTCATGTTATTTCCATATTTTGTACTGAATAGGAGGTCTTGATGGAACAAATAAACATGGATCGGAAGATGGTCGTGATTGACCTTTCCTGTGATACTATTTGTCAAGGGAAACTAACTATTGACAAACTGCTCAAGTGTCTGCTTAAAGAAAAGATAATTTTAATTCGATCGCCTCCGATGGCAGGCAAGACAACACTTGCACAGCTATTTGAGAATAGTTTGCTTAATTCAGACGAGGATTAAGGCGTGTTTTTCGTATTCGCTAATGTGGATGGATAATAAGGAGGATGATGAGTGGACGTTTGCAGAAGGATTTAAATGTCTTATGAATATGACTTGGTTCGAATTTCTTAATAGTTGTAATGTTAAAACGTTTCTAATTATTGATGAAGCACAAAAAATGTACACTCCAATTAATAGAAGTGAACCTCTTCATGGCGGTAATGTGTTTTGGGAATCATTTAAAGATGTGCAACGATACTTAAAGTTGTATTTGCCTCATATGGATATCTTGGTGCCTACAATATTGAAGTGACTCAAATATGGCTACACAAATTTTTTATAATATGGATCTTTTTTTTTTGCTTATTAGAATAAATATTAGATTATATTTCATTAATAATGGATACAGCTATGATGTTTTGCCATATCAGCTTAAAAAAAAAAAATACTTAGGGATTTGAAGATGCCTATTTCACTGAAGAAGAATTCAAAGACTATTTTTAATAAGTTTTGTAAGAAGAAACTTTCAATGTTAGACGAGAAGGATCTTCAATCTCTTTATCACTATCTATATGTAATAACAGGCCTTCCCGGTTTAGCTGCTTACACTATGGATAAAATTTATGATAAATTCATGAAACATGTGTCTTTATCATTTGAAAAAAAAATTTCTTATTTAAATCACAATTTTTGTGCTGTTGTCGAGGTAAATTTTTTAATTAATTCTATTAACCAAAAATCAATATACTGACAAGTTGTATACTTCAGCTAATTCGTGCATCCTCAGTGATTACTGATGACTGATGATGAAAAGAAACTTGCATTAGTAAAAAGAAGGAATTCAACTCTAACCTTCCCAGCACCATTGTTTCGAGCAATCAATCTCAACTGAACGTCGTAACTGCGTCAAAATCACATATTATTACATTGTTTCCAGCGTAACCATCAAAAATTAAATATGCACATTCATAGCTTACCAGCTTGGTTAGTGTTAAGCTTTATTATTATTATTTTCTGGAAAATATTTGCAATGTTTCTAACTTTCTTAAATATAGGTCGTATCATGATAGAGCCAACCCAGATGTCGGGAACTGCTATAGAGTAACTAAAGTTACTGATCGTACGGTGAAATCGGAAGATTATCAACGCATTTTTAACATCTAATAAGAGGATACTATGTACAGGGCTTATTAATTATCTTTTGCAACATTAAAAAAGACAAAAATTCATTCCAATTACTCTTCCTTAATTTATTATTTAATTCCTATTACTTCCTTTAACCCAATTATAAATCTCCAAAAAATTTCATTCATTTATAAATTAGAATTAGAAATGTCGAGCAATAGTTATAAAATCATATATGATTTACCCACTTAGGACATTTAATGAATTCATCGCCTCAGTGTTCTCAGTAATGAAGCAGAAAAAAATAGATATGTGATATCAAATACATTTTCTTGAAAGAAATTGGTTGATAAACTTGAGGAAAAAGTGTTTAAACTCATTTACGATTTAATGGTTCTTTTTGTTCAAATCCTTTCACTGCATCGCGCACTTCTTTCTTTTATACACTTTAATCTCATAGTTGATAGTGATGGCGGATTGACTTGTTATTTACTTATTAATTAAAAGGGAGATATCATAAAAAACTCTTCTTTGGTGTAATAATAAAAATTAATAATTTTAAGGTAACTTTTTAATAGTAAATTATTTTATTTTCTCTTTCAGAAACAATTTTACTAGTTTTATTTCATCAAATCGGGCGGTGCTTTCCTTCGGGACAGCTCCGCCATCAGGTTTTGTTTTCGGACACCAGGGTGATGTTGTCATATTGGCGGCTTGGTTCACAGATCATTTTCGGCTCTAATAGTTTGGTGTCCTTATGGTTTGTACCATGACACAGATGCCACTCACGTCGTGATAGGAATAAAATGGGGAGCTATTATGATAGCATCATTTGAATGTAAAGACGCAAAGGAGGATAACATAAATTTCAGGATCAAATGGATATTGATGAATATTGAAATTCTAATTTGTTAATAATAAAGTCTAGCACCATTTGTAGATTTTCTTATCATCTTGTATTATTTTACTATATCATGAGTTTGATAAATAAAGTTTTGCACTTTTTCGTACTAAATATTAATTTATAATTGTAAAAATAAATTAATTCAAACAACAAAATTTAAAAGATATTTTTACAAGATGATGAGGTAATATAGTGGGGAGCTAACCCATAAAACAAGAGTTTCTTCCCGCTATTCTATACTATCTAATGCGCTGATTTTATAATTCCAAAGTAAATTAACCAATTCCGACACATACCAAATATTCTGATATTTATTGCAAAATTCCGGAGCGGAGGCAATACCTCTGATTCACTCTTACCTTTATGCTTTTCTCCACTTCACCTCACATTCACAGTGAATGCTCTTAGAGGTATCCGGACTAAGCCACAGCAAGTAGGATTCCAGGTTCTTTGATATTATCGCAAATCAAATAATATGTTTCATTGCCTTCACTATCAATCAACCAATCAGTGGTCTTCTAGATACCAATGATCTTTTACATAGGGCAGATTTGCGTATCATAGATAAAGTAGCAATCTACTTGATTCCCACAGTCCCTATCTATACTGATGTGAAGTTCTAAACATGGGGTAGTCTTTTTGAATCGATTTATCATCAAACTAATAACCCTTTCACACTTCTCTTTTGATAGCTTCTTCCGGAGTGGAGAGAGTTAATCACTTTGTGGTCGTTCCATTTCGAAGCTTAGCTTCTTCAGGAGTATACGGTATTCATTTTCCCAGAGATTGGCTGGACCGATTCCAAAGGTGATACCAGTGGTATCGGAATCACTTGAAGAATTAGAGACATGAGTTAAAGGATATGGTTGAGACACTTATCTTGGTTGAATCCTTGCAACTCTAATGCATTATTCTGATTATCATCTTGTTTATCGTCCGTGTCTGTTACATAAAGTTTTACGCTAGGTAGGTGTCAGGGAGCTTTCGCTTTCTTCTCCCATGAAATCTTTTACATAGTTACATACACTTGAATTCTTTAGCGTAGTAACACCAGCACAATATTTCTTCTTTGTTGTCTTCGATTGCGTTTACTTCTGCATTACATGCGTTTTCATATAGGCTAACAATACCTCGATTTGGGCGAACATTGTTCGCTAGAATTTCCATGATACTCCTCGCTCATTAGGAGTAGTGGAGGTAATATTCTGGGAAATCGAGTGCACCTCCCGTCTAGCTGATTCACGCAGTAGTTTCTTCTTCTTATTGCGTTGTCTTATCCCATCGCTAACGCTTTTCTTACGTGCATCGCCCAAAAAATCATCCATTTCTCTGTACTTCGTTGATTTATGATCACTACATTAACAACCTCCTTGGGAGAAATATCTAGGATCTGCCGTTCGTTTTCCTCATTGTCGTCCCTTAGTTTCACTACTTCAGCCTTAAGTTCAGCAAACGTAACGTCTGGCATTCTCAGTAACAGTATCTGTCCTACCCTTTTCTAACTCCTCGATTCTACTCTTGAGCCTTGGTTCTCTCTTCCGTGTTTTAAAAGCTCGTCTTTCCCGGACTCAAGTGCAGTAATCTTAGCCATAAGACTGGCGTTCTCCTGTCTAAGTGAGTCAATCTCGGATTTCATTTTCGAAGACATTGTATATAAGTATTCAGTTGAAAAAATCACGTGATTTTTGGCGAACAATGTTCGCTGAAAAATTTTGCCAAGAAAAAAATTTTAATATATGCAAAATAAATTCAAATCGGAAGCTAGTCCGTGATACATGATGTTTCTATGCCCCTTTAGACCAAGGCCTCAAAGGATAAACAGAATTCTATCTATGGAATAACACGACCTAAAAGGAGCTTGCTAAAATTTAAAATGTTTTTTTTTGATATGATGGCATTACAACCGACA
This sequence comes from Rhizophagus irregularis, assembly GCF_026210795.1. Taxonomy (NCBI): domain Eukaryota; kingdom Fungi; phylum Glomeromycota; class Glomeromycetes; order Glomerales; family Glomeraceae; genus Rhizophagus; species Rhizophagus irregularis. The sequence goes on along the minus strand of NC_089451.1, from coordinate 3,496,225 downwards.
ATAAACGAAGTGAATTGGAGGATGATTATTCTAGGGTGTACTATGGGTTACTCCTGTCTTCGAAATATCCTTGAATCCGTTGCTTTTTCATTGCCGGCTCCTTCTCTACGTCCACCCTATCCTTTAATAATCCTGCGATAACCATCACTCCTTCACGTTCTTGTTCTTCCTCCGAACCTTTTTCAAAAATCGGTAAACCTGATATTGCACCTTACGAACTTTACCATCAGAAAAAACCCATGTGGTCTTAAAGAAATACCTTTGGCTTCTAAGCGGTGGTGTCGTTGCGAGAGCATCATCAGGTAGTGATGTTGTGAGAGTAGTAGGGAACGAAATGATATATAAACTAATTTTATCTGATCCGTGATCATATGAATCTCATTCCCCACTACCCTTCCTCCTCCACGCCCTAAAAATAACTCCAATCAATCGTCATCTTCCAATGATCGCAATAATCAACAACGTCGACGTCCACGTACACCTACGACTAAAACCTTAATAGTCATACTATAGAACGATCAATAACATATTGAATGTGCAAATAAAGGTTGATATGATTACTTTGGAGATTGAAACTTAGTACAGGTGTGTCGAACATACCTCCAACTTCTTTTCCAAAAAACTTTTATCTAAGCCAGCTTTTTGTTATCAACAATATTCCAGGACAATTTAACATCCTCCCACTGTGTTTGGCGCTTAGGAAATAAAATGATTATGAGTTTTAGAAACAAAAAACGAGAAATCAGGAGTTGTCAGGTCATTAGGGACTGCGAACGAATAGTGCTCTTGACATAGAGACAATGCCTCTAGTTTTCAGACGGAACCCACTGGAGAGTCCCCATAACTAGCCAGCCGCTTAGGTGGTTGTTTCGGCATTACCCAATTCCATCTCTATCCAGATCTTTTTTCTTAATACAAATTTAAAGTACTTACTTTGAACATTTCATCTTCGCTGAGAGCTGAAGCAGCTTCCTTCCAATTTTTATCTGTTGTGTCCTCCGCAACGTATAGTACGAACTTAGATATTTCAGTATGCTCAATAGACTTATCATACGTGAAAGTCATCTTTCATAAGACGGAATTTGAGGATCGAAATAAGGTTAAATTGATCAGCCTCAAAATAGTTCAAACCGAAGTAATAAACTTTTGTGTCTTAAAGAAGACGGAATAGAAATTAAAAATATATGACTATAGTATGACTATGTCTCACGATATTGTCTATTGAAAAGCTCACCTTTTTGCCGAGCTCAACGTTGAAATCTCAAAAGATAATGTATGAATTTCTAGTAGTATTTTTTTTTTTGAAATTGTTGAAAACTTGGAGACGCGTGCTAGCTTACACAGAAATTCTGCCGCAGTATATATTCTGAAAAAAATGTCACGAAACTTCACGTGACTTTTAGAAATTTTTTTAGCAAAACCCTATTCGTCACGCACTATCTGTCACATAATGCCGGCCATTTTTTTTGAGTTTATCAAAAGAATAAAATTGAATTTTTTAATTTTTTTGTTATATTATCAAACTAGGGAATTTGATTATTCTTAAAATTTTTGATCGATTGACTGATTGTCATTTTTATTAATAAAGCGAGTCTTTGCATTTGCAGATATAACATTTTAATAATTCCCAGTGTATACTAAATTAAAGCATCGATTTCCATGCCTGAACCTTTCCGCGAAAGAGGAAAAAAACTGATATGTTAAAGTCGAGTTACATGATGATCTTTTTAGTAGATTACCTTGAGCCCATTCTTATTGCTATTTAATGCAGATTGAGAAACAATCTCTTAATTTGAAAGCAATCAAAGATGAACATGAGAAAAATGCAAACATTTCTAGTGAAATGGAAGAAAAGGTTGAAAAATTGAGGAACGATGCCAAAATAGTCGAGCAGTATATAGAAAGAAAAGTTACAACGTGAAATAAAAGTAGAAGTAAAAAAATGGATGCTAGAGAAGCAAGTGAAATGTATGACGCTATCAAAGAGATCAAAGAGTGAGGAAATATATGGATCCTAGGCCATTTAATGCGAGTCTCTCAGGTTTCTTAATAAATTTTTACAACTTGTTTCTATCTATATCGCTAACTACAAGAATCTAATCTTCTTTACCTAATTTCTCATCAATATCTATAAAATTTTCTTCTATCTATATCTCTTTTACCCGCACAGACCATGTAAAATAATATTCTTCAAAAAGAATTACATGATGTCTAACATTACTGTGCATTTATTTATCAAGTTCAGATCATATAGATGCGATTTATTTACAACTATTATCTCTTATCTCATGATCAAATTCTTTCATTGAGGCTTTGTTCATGCATGTGTCTGTAATGATTACCCTGTCATTCCTGTGTGACGTAGATCTAATTACAGAACATCCTCATTCTAAGTACCATTTCGAGAAGTTCAGAGAACTGATTTTGCGCGGATAAGCTTTGCTGATATAGGGTAAACGCGGAACAACTGAAGATTCATCATTTTAAAGCATGCGTCTTACATAGTTACATTTCGATTTTCATCCATATTTTTTTTTAGTACGTGAGGATCTATTCCAAGAATTAATTGGTCAAATTAAGAGAGCTCACTTCCGATTCAAAGAATTTTCTCGACGTTTTGCATCTGTTTTTATTAAGCTCCTTTGTGTGAAAAAAATCATTGCTAAAGCTTTTAAAGTATAGTAATGATGATTACCGCGATGTTATTGTGTATACCTAAAATGTCCAGTGATTGTATCTGTATATCGGCAAAGGCTTCAATAAGCATTCCATCTACGCCAGACCATTTATGTACACAAAATTTCTTATTTACTCGCTTAAACTCGGAAGTGGACAGAACCTTGGGATCTCTTAAGATGGTCATTACTGATTATGAAGGAGATTTTTGGTACGTCGCACCTATGATACCTATTGTTTAAGTTATGCGAAGAAGCTTTACACAATTTTTTATCTGCATATCGACACGATTAGTTTGTGATTGTCATCTGTTAGCTGAGTATGCGCGTTTATTGTAAATCCCATTCTATAAACTGGTTTGGCGTAAACAATACATCAAGCGAACGTTCTTCTCACAAGTACAATTGAATCAACCTGTCTTCATCAAATATTTAAATATCATAGCTCTCCCAAAAAATTTGAGCAGTATCAAAAAATCAATATGTCCCAACAACCTAAAGTCAAAAGAATTACTAGTTATCCTCCCTCTTATTGGTCAATTAAAGCCCCTCCTGAAGGGATTCAAGTGAATCCTGCCGACGAGTATTTGAACTATAAGGTCACCAATGTCCAAAAAGATAATGTGTGGACATTTGTCAGTGTTCTAAATGAGTTATCAACCAAAGCTGGTGCTCTTATTATCTTTCGTATCCGCGTGAACAGTATAAGAAACACTAATGAGGTCAAATTATCTCTCTCTCCGTATGGGCAAGCGACACCCAAAGCCCCCGTTGGTGTGATCTTGAGATATACCCCAAATACCCCAGATAAATTCAATTATCAGTGGTACGACAACAGTAATAGCTTCCGACAACTTTCTGCCAGTAACATACGTGCTGATGGTGCTTGGCATACAATTACTTTAGGCTTGACTCCTCAATCAGTAACTCTCCTTGAAAATGGCAGCCATAAATTTAATTGGGAGGTTGACGTCCCTGATACCGTGAATCCCACATTTGATATGAATATTTTGACTAAGGGGGGCAGTTTGGATATCGATATAGGTGATATCTATGCTATACCATCTGAGATTAATGATGATAATTAGTTTTTTTTATTTTTATTTGTATTCACATAGGTACATGTAGCAACGATAAATTCTATTGTTTTGTATTATTATTGCATCAGTTACGACGATTTTTAAAATAAAACAGTATTACAGAGCAATAATATTATCAGTTATAAATTTATAAATTTATTTTAAATAAGCTTTTATATTAAAATATTGCACAAACATAATTATTAAATATTACTACTAATTATACCCACTTAAAGTTCAGACTATTTAGCTTCTCAAGCAGCTCTGATGTTTCACAAGTAAAAGAGAATTTAATGTTTTTAACTAAATAAAAACAAAAACCTGCTATGTTTAGTTCATTATGGTGCGTGAGAAAAGTTTGAAACATCTAAAACAATTAAATAAAAGATTTTTACTTTGTGTAACTTTCAGTGAAGACAAAGAAAAGAAAATTATAAATAAAATAAAATACATATATTTCAACAATCTACATCTGCAAGTTTTAAGTGTTGATTTATGCGTTGATCAACACTAACTTCTTAAATAAAGTGATACGATAAATAAAATATGTATGGAAAATATTTTGTAATATTGTGTTACTGGATATACGTGCTTTTTATATTCATTGAGGTTTTGATTGTTTCCTTTGACATAAGAGACGATATATATCTGACAGATCCATAAAAACATTAAACTTTACTTTAATATTAAATAGAGGAAAATGAAGTGTTTTTTATCTCAAATACACATAAACCACCTCCTCATTCTTCAAACCTTTATCTACTGTTGATGCAGGTTACAATCGCAATTGGAAACAGAAGGAGGCATGCGCTCAACTATATTTGTCTCGACTTCAATTTAATTATAAGGAATATAATAAAAAAATAATACCTATAAATATTCACCACCCAAATGATTAACAGATACCCTAAAGAAAGGATTATCTTATATCTTGTAAATAATGGGCAAATTTTATGGGCTTTAAGGTGCATCGAAAAAGGAATAAATAAGGAGTAAAGTTGATTTTAAGGGAAGATAAAAAAATGAATAGAATATAATTGGAATGATAATTATACTCATGAAAAAAAGTTTCGATTAAAGAGAATATTCGAGCGTATATTTTTTAAAATTTCATGACATAAAAGAGTAGGTTTACATATTGATTATCTTATCAATCAAAATAACTCGAGAACTTCTCTTAGTTCAAATAATGAAATTAACAATCAAGCTGGCACAGCAGTTGGGAATTACTAGAAAATGATGATAAAGAGTTAATCATATTAATGATGAAATTCGAATTTTTCTTTTGATAACTCTCTACAATTTCGAGAAATCAAGGAACATATTGAAAAAGCTTGTAATTTACAAACAATAAGAAAATTGAAATACAAAGATAATGAAGAAGAATTATTACAGTATCTAATTTAAATAATAAGAAGCTAGAAATGTGGTATAATCGGTTTGACGAATTAAGTATATACAGTCGATAAGACGAGGAGTGATGTCGAGTTAACCAAAAAAGTATAGTATGGTATGAAATCGATATTGCCAATTTCAATTGACGTTCCTTTTCACAATCATTTTTGCTTCACGTTGGAACGAGAAAGACTTTTTTTTTTACTTTATCGATTATCAAATCAGTTGTACTACTGCGCAGAAGAATTTAATAAATTATATTTACTAATTACTATACATACGCTACTATTCGTTTAAAATTTGTCATGTGGATAGGGGTTGATTAAATAATAGCGTAATTCGAATACAGCACTACAGCACTGCGCCTTTAATGTCAACATAGTAACATAAGTTACTGATGTTACTGATCAATCTTATCTATATTTGTCAATAATTGTCATCACGTCGCGTAACATTTTAAGAGTTTCGGATTAGTTATCTTTAACCAGGACGTTTTTATGTGTCGGTAAAAAATTTCTCTGTCCGTCACTCTCTACCCTGATGTCTCGCAGTGTCTGAAGGACGCCTACTCCTGAAAAATCTGAAAAGGACGGATGAAAGGGAAAAGCCGTTCGATACTCATTTCCAAAAGTGGCTAAAAAATGGCTCAGGAATTATCGTACTGCGCTATGAACGGATTTTATTCAGATTCCGATATGCTGGTATAATAACAATTAGTAACGGATTTTAAAAATTGCACAAACGGTCTGATATTATTTATATTTACCTTGCTATTTTGATTAAAATAATAATAAGAATAATATATGTATCTTTCTAGTAACGGAATGGTAGTATCAATAGTAAAAATATAAATGATTATGCAATATTGACATAACAGCCGTAACACCACATCCTGAGTCATAGTAAAAATGTAAAATAATAAATATACAACAATAAAATGTATAAAATGACCTTATTTCCTTTTTTTTTCAAGAAAAATTTTACAACACAATAAACACAAAAACCATCAAAGAAAATATACTAAAAATTCTTGTGAAATCAGATATTATCAAACGTGGATGACTGGTATAGACTTACTTATACACGAACTTAAAACCCACTCTCCAAAGTATAGTGTCCTTTGATGGTCCATATGAACAATATGAACAAAAGGCTAATAATAAACTCTCCTAACAAAAAAAAAAGATGACGGGACGATCCATACTGTATGGGTTGGGAGTGCAGAAGTGTGTGGGTTTGAGAGTGTTTGGTGTTTTATCTTGTTTTTTTCGTCATCTTTTTTTTAAGTCTATCTTCTCTCTGTCTGGTTCTTCTCTTTTTTAGGTCTTCTTTTAAGCCCCTTTTCTTTACGTCTTCCCTTAGGTATGTGGGTTGTGAGTGTGGGTTGGGAGTGTGTGGGTTTGTGTATGGGTTGGGAGTGTGGAAGTGTGGGTTGTAGGTTTGTGTCTTATCTTATTTTTTTTGTCTCTTTTTTTTAGGTCTATCTTCTCTGGTCAAGCCACAGGATTAGTTGGCGAAAAAAAGAAGTAATGAAATAAGATCTTAACCCAAATAGAAAGTCAAGTGGAACAAAAGTAAAGAATCTGAGGTCTTAAATTCACAAGTGAGTGTCTGTTATTTTTATCTGTTCACTGGATGCCTTCAATTTTAGAATACACGGGTAGTACCTCTGAGGTCAATCACAAACATGATAGTATCCGGTGAGGCCTACAGCGTTTAGTGAGGAGAAATAGGGATTACCATTATTTTCGAACGCCTTTTACCATTAATTTCGCCGAACACCCCTATGCTGAGGATATTATCTCTACGTGCTTTAATCCTGATAATTGTTGACTTCTGGTCGTGTTTATGCCTGGTTGTCTTCAATTATAGGATACACGGGTAGTACCTTGAGGTCAATCACAAACATGATAGTATCCGGTGAGGCCTACAGCGTTTAGTGAGGAGAAATAGGGATTACCATTATTTTCGAACGCCTTTTACCATTAATTTCGCCGAACACCCCTATGCTGAGGATATTATCTCTACGTGCTTTATCCTAATAATTGTTGGCTATTCGGATGATTCGAATCGGATCAGATCGAATCTGATTTTGATAATAATGCTTACTTGCTTAACCAAGTGTACATAGGTTAACCATTTTTTCTCTTTCAGTTTTCCGCCTACATATATAGAGCAGACCATAAAGGATATAGAATGGAGGCTAGTTTTGGGGTCTCACACGGGAAGAATTATTTTTGTCATAACCTAAGATATTGTGATGCGGCGTTTTATAGTGAGGATTCTATAAGGTATCATGTGTGTGGGATAAATATACACTTAATAAAAATAGAAGATATTAAAATAGATATAGAGTTTGTTATTTCTTATTCGATTTTTTTTTATTTTCGTATGTTGTATTTTTACTGTGATTTGTTTATTTTTTATGTTATATATTTGGTTCATACATTTATTTTTGTTGCTAAAAATTTAAAAATTTAATATAAAGTAGAATATTAAATTAATTTAGAATTTTGAATAAAGTGGGAAAGGGGAATATCAGTAAGTTAATTCTGTCACTTTGTATGACTTATTAAAGAATAAATTATGGGAAGATAAATTAAGCAGTTATATGGCTAAAGATTGATCTAAACCTAAAAAGGTGAAAGAACAAAAAAAATAGTAAAAAAAACGTCTAAGTGACGAAATAAATAATAATAATATATTTATACATACTGTACATATGTATATATCTGATAAAATCTTCATGATACATGTCCCGATACCTTAAACTAAATATTTGATTCTTTATATTCTTTATTCTATAATTTTTTAAAAAAAGGCATTCGTAACAACGTATTTGGTAATTCATTGTTTGTTTTGTTATTTAATTTCATTTATAAAAGATTACGCCAAAAAATTATTTTTATGTATATTTGATTGGATTGAGGAGTTGAGTTTCCAATAAATTTTTGAATAATTTTTTTATTCAAATTGATTTTTTATACTTCTTAATGCAAAAAATAATAACGGATTTAACCTTATTTTGACGCTAGCACCGTTAATTTGTATAGTACTATAAATCATATAAATTGACGGTATGTCTCATCGTGTAGTTATTGTTATTATTATTCATTTAAAAATTTTCTAGTTCCCAATCTAATTGGAATCAGCAGTACTCAACAAGAATGAAAATATCTCTTAGATTACAATCAAGAAATAATTGTATCGATTTAATTGAACTCATTGATAACCCAGAAGCCCTACAGAGCTTGTAAAAAAGTTGGAAGTTGAGAAACTAGAGATAATAAGGAGGACAATGGAAACCAATAAATTAGAGAAAGAATACTGATATGTCCACGAATGAAATTTTGTCGCTAGTGTTATCTTGGACGTATTGTGACGCAGATGGCCTCCACAATATATCGTAAGATAAACGTGGGATAGTTCCAAGGGTAATCAATTTCTACTTTTAATTATTATCGTACGTAATACTTCCCGCCTTTATGATGGATAGTTGTAAAATTGGAGAATATTGGTACCTTAATTTAGCAATTTTTAATACTGATTTTAAAAAGTATACATTTTCTAATTTTATATTATTAGTTTTGAGATCAACGTTAGACAAACCATAATAACTTATTAACTATGGGTGGTAACATTGTTTAAAATTTAAATGTTATTTATTTAAACGTATTACTGTCGAATAGGAATGTTAAAGTACAGTGTGTTTTATATTAATGATTTAAAAATTATTATATGAAGTGAAATAGTTAAATAAAGATACTAAGAAACGAAAGTTCATATAAAAGTAAAAATTATAAAGAAACCAAATCAATGTTGTTTCTTTCGAGTTCTTTTTTGTCAGAAATCCCTTTGTCTCCTCACTCCAATAATCCCTTAGCGACCATAAAATACCCAATAAGTCTTCCCATTCAAACATATAACCATAGCAGTCCACAGTGATGCTTCCTGATGAAAATGATATGATCTTCCAAATAATATAATTTCCACCTCGTTCAGATTTTCAGCACATGGGACATGGTTTACACTACCAAATTGAAAGTTTGGGACCACAAAATGGTATCTTTGGCTTTTCTTTCGTCTAAGCATGGTTTGCCAAGTCATCGATTTGGCGCAGTTGCCCTAAGGATTTGATCGAGGAATTCATTCCTAATTGAGAAATAAAATCAGCGAATTTCCACTATAGTCTGTATCACAAAGCCACATTAGTCAATCGTACGACCGCTATGATAAATACTCGTCATCATTTTTTTTTACTGCTATTTTTTTCGAAGTGCCCATGTCGTCATTATAAAAGGTATATTTTGTTCTCATTTTATCATTTTACAGTATTACCTCCAAAATGGAAATTGCATTAAATTGTATATTCCTAGGAAATTGTTATGCTTTTTCAGTTAAAGTTTGTTATATCAACGTTATTGGTGATAAAGCTCATGTCAATTCTCAGTTAATGACTCAAGTATTTAATTTGGGATAAAAAAAATTATGTTAGGAAAAATTGACGCTGACACTATGATTATTTGGAAGGTTAACATTGCTCTCAGTGATATAGAGGAGCTTAAAGGTGTTACTGAGGAACAAATTAGAAGGCGTTGAGTTGGTAAATGCCTACAAGTTTAATGATTATTTTCAAGAACTGAAGGATTACAAGGATCATGGTAAAATCCACATAATTGTACATGTTCCCGCCGCCACTGCCGGTAAGTGTCTCCCAACGTTTTACCTCTCGAACAAGAAATTCGCAGTGAAAAATATTATCGAGTTGATCTAATGTTATTTTTTTTCCCGTATTAAAGCAGTTCCTTTCCAGCAAGGAGTTCCACAAGGTACAGTATCCGCAGTTAAATTACTTAAGTAATTGTTTTTAGGTTTGTATCCTAACCTGCCACTATTCATACATGTAGGTGCGGTTGATTGGAATAATGTTGATTCAGTTTAAACTTTGAAGCGTTCTGGTGAAATTGTGTTACCCAAAGTATGTTTCTTGGTTTTAACCATTATCCTGTTTTTTCTGTTTCTGGTTGCGCGCTAATTTATATATTTTATCAGTTCGAGATAAGGCAATGAAAAATATTAATGCAAGGCAATTTTACTCAAAATGGATTTCGAAATAGAATTTGTCAAAGATTGACCCTATCCCCCTATTGGCTAATGGACCAGGTACTGAAAAAGCCGACTCCTTTGAATATGACCAAAAATAAGATGTATGCCAACAACGTTAGCTCTGGCAATGGTACTTCTGCAACAGATATAGATGTGGGTATTGGCCAAACATCAGTTGCATTGCGAGTACTCTACGAATATTTTACCTCTGGTGGAAATTATGACTATGGAGAATTTGTAAAGATGTGCAAAAATTTTGAAATCACGATTAGTATGGCACTTAAAGGTCGTTATTTATAGACCCATGGACTATTCACGACTTATAAGAACTATTCAAGGATTCAACTGCCAAGATTGATTTTGCCGTCCTTGAAGGAATTGTTCCTTCATGGCCACAGCTTGTTACTCCACTCGAAATAAAACCTAACATAAGAGACAAGGAAGGCACAAATTATTACCATGATGCAATGGGACAACTCGCGGATAGATTCTCTCTCATTTTGAAATTCAAAAAATAGAAAAGTAATTGTCAGGGCTATTGCTAGTGACACCCAGATTGAATTGTTGTGGGGAACAAGCAACATATATTTGAACGATCGGCTTGTTGCCACTCAATTTAACTGACAAGGGATCATTATGCTTAAGAATGATGAAATTGATGATTGCATTGAAAGACGTTTGCACTGATTATAGTTATAATGAGAATGTTATGTTATGACTGCTATAAACAAAAGAGAACTTGAAATTCTTCATTCGTACATTGAATTTTTTGTTTGTTCCTAAAGTCTTTTATAATGGAGTGCTAAAAAATTGTTGCGATAAATATGTCAAGTTTTGAATACCCTTGAATAGTCTTAAATTGCATTAATTAATGTATAGGTACAAAATTTTGCGCCAACAAAAGATCAATGTAGAAATAAGTGGAATACATTGAAGTCAGAGTATGAGAATTTGGAGAGGTTGTTAAATGGAAATCTGGAAGGATTTCCAACTCATACATGACGAAACATTCCATGAGAACTCTTGGATGAGTTCTGGTTGGCAGAACGTAATTATTAATTATTTAACTGATTTTTTTTCATTAATTCATTGCATTTATATTAATTTATTGCCTTATTTTAAGTGCAGGTTTGGGCTGCCAGAAGAAACAGGGTAGATCGCAGGTGATATGAGTATAGAGAGTACGGATGCATGTCATTTACATTTTTTTCTTTTTATTTTAGACAGGTTACGGAGGGCGGTACCTGCAGCAGAGAGTGGATCGACAGACGTATAGGTATAGGGAACGACGCCGGCGTCGTTCCCGAAGCCGTAGCAGCAGTAGTAGCAGTAGCAGTAGCAGTAGCAGTAGCAGCAGCAGCAGTCGCGATCGGAGGAGAAGAAGAAGAAATAGAAGAAGAAGAAAAGAGCCTTGGATGTCAAAGCATGGGCTATTGATCATTCTCAAAGCCCATTAGGGTTAGATTAGGGTTAGATTAGGGTTAGAGTAGGGTTAGAGTTAGGGATTGGATTAAGTAACTTACAGTATAGATAAAAAAGCTATACTATATAAAATAAAAAACTATACCATACATACAAAGGTAAGACAAAAGGTAGAGTTATCCTATTGAGTATAGTGTATAAATTTTTACTGAATGTATATAACCTTTAATACATATATTATAATAATACACATCAAATATTAATATTTATACTCAATAACTCAAATAAAAAATGAAGATCTTACTACAGGTTCAAACCCAGAAATTTATTTATATTTATGTGCCATTAGCCAGTTACAAATGTAAATATGTTATCTTACTCATTATATATAATAACAATATAAACTATATAAAGCCATCAAATATAATTCTATATGATAATATAAATACAATTGGTAACATTAAGAAGATCAATAACTTATTTGTAATATTATAATTCTACTCTTTAATAAGAGTATAATAATTTTTCTTGTATTTCATTTAGAACCATAGGACAAAGAAGTTAATACAATTAGTTTTGAAGTCTTTAAGAATCAGAAAATTTTTATTGGGTTTTAAAGGATTTTTATTTTCTAATTTTTAATAGCAAATAGAGAAAAAAAATCAATATTAATATGATTATTGAATTTTTAACTCAAAAAAAAAATCTTAAACTAATAATAACCAAAGATATAAAAGATATAAATAATAAATATATATATATAAATTTTTTTACTGAACTTACATTTATCTACTATATTATAATTTATAGTAAATTCAAGTTAGTATTTATTATATATAAAAAATGTATATTATTAAAATTAAATTGGTTTAATATAAGTTAAATTATAAAAATTCTTAACTTGAACTAAATAAATAAAAAATTAAGATTAAACATAAAAATCACATTAAATAATATTATATTAAAAAATAAATACTATATATTATTTTAAAGTTATTAAATAAAATATATTTAAACTATTACTATGATTTTTCTTAACTTATTATATTTTTAGTATTTTAATCTAATAAAATTTAAGTATAAAAAGTATAAAAATTATTTTTAAATAAAACAAAAAGATATTAGTTATATATAAATAAAAAAAAAAAAGCTTTTAATTTATATTTTAATATTTCAATTTAAATTCTAAAATTTAAGTAATTAAGTCTAAAAGCTGTTTTATAAAATAAAAAAACAAAAGAATATTGATTTTATTTTTAAAATAAAAAAGAAGCAATTTCTTTTTTTTAATTTATATTTTTAGTATTTTAGATAAATTCTGAAATTTAAATCTGAAAGCTATTTTTTAAAAAAATAATAAGAAATATTAGTAATATTTTCAAATTAAAAATTTAATATTTGAATTTTTAAAGTTTAAATTTAAAAGCTATTTTTTTTAAAAAAAATTATTATTTAATTAAAATTTTTATTATTTAATTTAATATGCATTGATTTTTTTTTTAAAAAAAGTATTATATTTACTTTTTACTATTTTTATACCAGATTATTATTTGATTTAAAAAAACTGAAAAAATTAAATTTTTTTCTAAATAGTATTTCAAAAAAATTATTGATTAAATTCATATATAATTGTTAAATGTATTAATTCATTAAACTGTAAATTTGAAACTTTATTATATTAATGGCTAAATTTTTTGGAATTAATCTTACATACAATTTGTATAATATATATTATACATTTTTATTATATTAATTATTCTCTGTTAAATGTATCACTATATAAAAAATACATTTAAAAAATCTTTTTTTCAATATACATAATATACATTTATTGTATTATATATAACAAATTCTTTATTATAAAGTTTCAGAATACAAGTGTTAAGAGCAGTTCACATAACTGTGGTGCAGTAATGGGCAATTTTGCTAATAAGAAATTCCTTCACAATGGGATGATGAAAAATTTCACATGATTTTTCAGGTTATTTTTTTCAGGTTATTTTTTTCAGGTTATGCTTGTTATATTTGAAAAACTGGATAGGGCATACCTCTTTTCAGACTTTCTGGAGGTTTTTCCTTAATTACTTCATTCCTCTTTTCAAGATCATTAATTGACGGGCATTTGGGCATAACTTTTCATTTGGAATGTATCAGCTTTCTTATGTCTGTATGGTAGCAGTTGTCACAGTCGCACCAATTGATAAAGGTACCTTAGAGATTACTTCAGAACACTTGGCACACGTTTTCTCGAATAAACTCTCATCATCAAAATCAAGTTGTACAAAAGTAATATAATGATTCTCTCTTTCACACAAGTCCGATGGATAATATCATCGTAAACGTTTAAACGTTTAAAACAAACGATCTTGGGATCTTGGTGGATCTTTTGCTTTTTATATTCTTCATATGACCCATAATCTAGGATAGCATTCTTGAAAAATTTCCTCTGGGAGATATTTCAATATATTTAATGCAATTACTTTAAGGACTCTATTGCGTCTTGAGTACACTTTGTAAAGATCGCGGGTTAAGTCCTCCATATTGATGTCCTCGACACTAGTCAAGTTTCCCATATCAAACGGGATTTCGGTGTTAGATGAGCTCTCTTGGTTTCCCATGGTGATACTTTCCGAAAAAATAGATATATATGTCTCGCTTGTTTATTTATAGCGCTGGTAAATCCCGCAGCCCATATCTTTAATCATTTTGCTAATCCTGTTACCTTTGGTAACTTTCTCCTTGTAAATCAAAAACGAATGTCCGAAGGATTAGCGTGCATATCTCCAGGAAATATTTCTTCAGGGAAATGGACTAATACTTTGATAAAAAAATAAATTTACGTGATTTTGGGCGAACAATATTCGATGAAATTTGCCGAGAAAAAATTTTTATTAATACATGCAAAAATAAATGCTAGCTCGTTATACAAGACGTCCATGCTAATATATAAATTTCTCCTGTCTTCGAAATACCCTTGAACCAGTTGCTTTTTCATCACTGGCTTCTTATCAACATCCACCCTATCCATCAGTAACACAACAATAACCTCCGTCACCCGCTTCACGTTTTTATGCAATTCTTTTTCATCCTCAGACCCTCTTTTAAGGCAGAATCGACATTGAGTAGATTTTTACTTGTGCAAGAAATTCTTCCTAAAAGCGGTATCTGTCTTATGACTAACCTGCAACGCAATTTCGAATTGCACCAGATTCTGGGCGAAACCAATGACCACATTCGTACAATTTTCCTTCTGTGATGCAAAGAAGTTCCTCGAGAGCTTCGATTGTGTAATAAACACTTCTAGAGTTTTCTTCGCCGACAATTTCAAGCTGGATTCCAAAGTAAGATCTTTTTTTGGGTTATTCTCTTAATGAGGTATATTCACAGCGCATTGCTTCGCCACTGTGGAATTATTAGTGCATAGAACATCAAATCCGAAGGGTGTCTCATCAAATATTGCTCCTTGTGGTAATAATGCTTCGACAGGCTATCAGCTAGAATGCTTCCCATGTTACCCAACCTCCGCTTTATTTCCTTTATACATTGAAATGGAAACAATTATGAAGTGGAAACCATTATAAAGTCCGTTACCATTATGAAATGGAAACCATTATAAAGTCCGTTTAGAAAAAAATTAATAAAAATTATAATATAACAATAACGATCTTTTGTTGCAATTCCTCGTTATCATCCTCGAGTGAATATGTTTTTTTGAAAGCGGAAGAGTTAACTCACACATAATAGTTTGTTGTTTATAAACCTGAGAAGATAACGTTTGGTGAAATTGACAGATTGTGCCTATCCCATTACCATCAAAACCATGTTTCGCTAACACTTCACTCAAGTCTTTCTTAGTCTTGTACAAGGACAATTTTTTTCCTTACATTCCATAGCGATGCCATAACTTCCGAGTTTTTCTCACATTAAACTTCTTCCTTTCTAAATTTTCGAAGCCTTCAAGACCTCAAGAAGTCGATAAGCTCCTTCGTTTTATACTTTATAATTTCTTCAGCAGTTGCTATAATAGTGATTTTTCGGACACACAGATAGATAAAAAAAATGATGTGTCGCACAGACATGTTGGGTGCATTGTATCATTGCACGTGATCCGCTTTCTCGTGTAAAAAGTAGATAATGAATGTCGATAATCGCGTTATGATGAAGTTACAAAAATTATTTCCAAAACGCTTAGAAATTAATTCATATGAAAATATGGAAATATTTCAACTCTTAAATTGATCAATCAATTTGATAATTGATCTTATGAAAATTAGTATGAAATAAGTTCATATGAAGAGATTGTTCAGAGATGAAAAATTTGAATGATTCAAAAACTCCTTCACAAATGCACTTCTTTCATTTCTACATCTGGTAAAAACGATCCAGAACAATCGATTAAAGTAAAAAAAAAAATTCACACCTCCTTAAACAATTGTCTGGTGCTGTGGTACACGAATTACAGATATACGTAGCCAAATCGACGGAAAATCACCAGCCTCTTCAAAAATTACATTATTTGATTACTGGTAATTTTGCAATCACGTATGG